>NW_025919138.1:814173-1114173 GCF_907164915.1 Impatiens glandulifera
GATGGATGAATTTAGTGTAATGATTTAGAAGAATTAAATAAATTAGCATGCCGTGTACACGGATTGACAATATATATAAAATATTATTTATTTATAAATATTTTAGATAAAATTAAGTTTCATTTTAAACATAATATTAATTTATATTTTATCCCATCGGCATCCACTTAACCCCTCAATTGACACACATCTTGTGACTCATATTTTTTTATATGCAATTTTTATCCCTTCGACAAATCACCCATCAATCTTAGTCGACCTCAATTGATGACACACCTATTATATATTGTCAAACTCAACCACTAACCATTCAATTGACCTTAATCTTGTGACTCACACTTTTTCATATAACTCTTTATTTCCTCGGCAAACCTCCCATTGACCCTAATCTTGTGACTCACACTTTTTCATATGACTCCATCCCTCGACAAACTACTCACCAATCTTAGTCAACCTTTTTTTACTTCCACTTCAACAAATCAATAATCAATCCCACAATTGATCACAGACTTCTTATCCAACATCAAACCAACCACTATCCAACATTCATCTTGTGACTTCACACTTTCAAATTCTCGTCAAACCAACCATTAATTTCAACCTCACACTCGACAAACCACCCACCACCCGACCTCCATCTCGTGACCTCACACTTTCAAGTGCTCGTCAAACTCAACCACTAACCCTCCAATTGACCCTCATCTTGTGACTCACACTTTTTCATATGCTTCTCTATCCCCTCGGCAAACCACCCAATGAACCTAATCTTGTGACTCACACTTTTTCATATGCCTCTATACCTCAACAAATCACTCACCAATCTTAGTCATACTCTCTTTTACTTTTACTTTTACTTCAATAAATCAACAACTAATCCCCAAATTGATCACAAACCTCTTATCCAACGTCAAACAAACCATTAACCACCATCCGACATTCATCTCGCGACCTCACACTTTCAAATGCTCGTCAAACCAACCATTAATTCCAACCTCACACTCGACAAACTACCCACCGCCCGACCTCCATCTCGTGACCTCACACATTCAAATGCTCACCACATCAACCACTAATTCCGACCTCACACTCGACAAACCACTCACCACCCGACCTCCATCTCGTAACCTCACACTTTAAATTCTCTTCAAACCAACCATTAAAATAATTTATATCACACTTATATCTAGATGTACACTAAAAGAATTTCTTGCTTCATTTTTCTTCATGTGAATCCACATTTATTTGAGTTTTTCATTTCCATGCAACTTGTTTTTATCAAATATTAGTTTTTTGTTTGTTGTAGAGATGAAACTATCTCAATTTTATTCATTTTTTTCCAAATATTCTAGGAAGTCAAACAACAAACCAAGATTTAAAGAACAATAAAAAAAATTCATTAATAAAGACAAAAACTGAAGACCAAAACGAAAACCCCGAGTACTCTTATCTTGCAATTACACCCACAAAATAGTAAAATGTCATACATTTCCAATATTTGCATTGCATCTCCTATGAACTAGTGAGTCGGAGTCGTCGCCTATTTTTGTTTAAAATCATTCTTATATATTGAAAAGGGAATTCAAATATGTATTACGGATGAAGACTTTAATCTTGTAAAATATTTATATATATATATATATATATATATATATATTTATTTGAGCAATTTTGATAAGGTGTGCGTGTGTATCAACTTATCGTCACCCGCAAGAAAAACAAGCATTAATTCATAACGGAACCTCTAGAATATGAAATGATCATAGAAGATTTAAAAAAATATTTCATATTTTTAAGAACAAAAATAAATCAACTAAAAATGACCCTATTTGGAAAAGCAACATTTTGAAACTTAATCTTTGTTTGAACTAAAGGAATTGTAGAATTTCATTAGAGAGATTTTAACAAAAATATTGTTCAAAAAATTGATTCCATCGACTAGAAGACCAGAATTTTTTGTTTGATTTCAATTGATGATTTGAACTATTCATGATGTGAGATAGTAGTCTATTTGGATTAAATCCAAATAAAATAAATCAAACCAGCTCTTAAGCAATTACGATTTTTTGGAACGTTCATTTATATACATAAAACTGAAAAACAGGAAAGAAGGAAAAAAAAATACAGGGCTTAAAATCTTTTAAGTTAAAAGTAGTCCATCAATTGGAAATTCCAATTAATCAATTAAGTTACTTATGAAGTTTGGAAATGTATGAAATATTTGATCTTGTGCTATTAACAGAATAGCACAGAAAGACTTTGCCACTGGAAGAATGACCAAAGTAATTGGTTGGTATCATTCGCATTCACACATCATTGTGCTTCTTTGCAGGTTGGTACGTGTAAACTAATTGTTAAATATTTTGTCGTTTATCTAAATCTGTATTTGCTAGAGACTAATGGGAACCATTCATGTCTAAATCATTTTAATTTCTTAATATATTGAAAAGATTAATATTTTATTATGTTTTAAATTATTAGAACTTGAGATTACTATAAATCTTCTCCATAAATGGATATCAATATAAGATCCTTACATTTTAAGAATTAGTTGTCGTCACCGTATAAGATACCATATTATAGAATGTGAGTATATGTAAACTAATTGTTAAATATTTTGTCGTTTATGTAAATCTCTAATTGCTACTGATGGGTATTAATCATGTCTAATTCTTTTACTTTCTTACTTCATCAAAAGTATTATTATTATCTTATTATGTTTTAAATTATTAGAACTTGAGATGAATTACAAATCCTCTCCATAAATGGATATAATATGAGATCCCTAAATTTTAGGAATCCTTATATGATACCATACTATAGAATGTGAGTACGGATATTTTTTCGTTTATCTAAATCTATACCTGATATAGAATAATGGGTACTAATAATATCTAATTCATTTTACTTTCTTATTTCATCAAAAATATTATTATCTTATTATGTTTTAAATGGGAAGTTCGACGATTCTTTGTAGTATTTTTGGTCTGTTTGTCGCATCAATAAGCGACAAGATCTTGATGGTGATGATGATCGACTCTCTGACAGTGAGTTGACGACGACGAGTTTCTTTTGATAAGACGTCAGGTATGTTTATGGGTGATAATCTTCAACCGATCTGTAACACAAGGAAGTTAGTCTTCTAATGGATGGTTTTACAAAATATGACAAAATTTCTTTTTATTATTTTTTGTTCTCTTTAAAAAAATTAATCTAGGAAACTGACATTTTCTTGTCTTTTAGATTTGATGAAGGTTATCATTCATAAACATACTCTGATGTCTTTTCGAAGGAAATTCGACATCACCATCTCACCATCTGATAGTCTAACATTTCTAGCAAGATCATGTCGCACTAGACATTGATGCTGCACAGACCTCTCCTACTACATAAAATCGTATTATTTGGGCCCTAGAGTTGGGGCCCTAGAGTTGGTTTATATTTTCAGTATTTATTTCAGTAGCTAAACAAATTGAGAAGTTCGACGATTGTTTGTAGTATTTTTGGACTGTTTGTCACATTAATGAGAGACAAGATCTTGATGGTGATGATACTCGACTCTCTGACAGTGAGTTGACGACAACGAGTTTCTTTTGATAAGACGCCGGGTATGTTTATGGGTGATAATCTTCAACTGATCTGTAACACAAGGAAATCAGTCTTCTAATGGATGATTTTACAAAATATGACAAAATTTCTTTTGATTATTTTTTCTTCTCTTTAAAAAGAATAATCTAGAAAATGTCATTTCCCTATCCTTTAGATTTGATGAAGGTTATCATTCATAAACATACTCTGATATATTCTCGAAAGAAATTCAACATTACCATCTCACACTCTGATAGTCTAGCATTACCATCAAGATCCTATCGCACTAGACATTAATGTTGCATAGAACTCTCCTACTACATAAAATTGTATTATTTGGGCCTTAAAGTTTGTTTATATTTTCAGTATTTATTTCTGTAGCTAAACAAATTGAGAAGTTCGACGATTCTTTGTAGTATATTTGGTCTGTTTGTCGCATCAATGAGAGACAAGATTTTAATGGTGATGATGCTCGACTCTCTGACAGTGAGTTGATGACGACGAGTTTCCTTTAATAAAACGTCGGGTATGTTTATGGGTGATAATCTTCAAATGATCTTTAACACAAGGAAATCAGTCTTCAAATGGATGGTTTCCTAAAAAATATGACAAAATCTCTTGATTATTTTTTCTTCTCTAAATTAAGAAGAATAATTTAGAAAACTGACATTTCCTTGTCTTTAAGATTTCATGAAGGTTATCCTTTATAAATATACTCTGATATCTTCTCGAAGGAAATTCGACATCACCATCTCACCCTCTAATAGTCTAGCATTACTATCAAGATCATGTTGCACTAGACATTGATGTTTCACAAAACTCACTTACTACATAAAATCGTATGTTTTGGGCCCTAGAGTTTGCTTATATTTTTTCCATTATTTATTTCAGTAGCTAAACAATATGGGAAGTTCGTTGATTCTTTGTAGTATGTTTGATCTTGATGGTGATGATGCTTGACTCTCAGATAGTGAGTTGACGACGACGAGTTTCCTTTGATAAGACGTCAGAGTATGTTTATGGATGATAATCTTCAACTGATTAGTAATACAAGAAAATCAGTCTTCTAATGGATGGTTTCCAAAAAATTATGACAAAAATTATTTTGATTATTTTTTCTTCTTTTTAATAAGAAGAATAATTTAGAAAACTAGCATTTTCTATTTTATTATATTTAATGAAGGTTGTCATTCATAAACATACTCTAATGTCTTCTCGAAGAAAATTCGACATCATCATCTCACCCTCTAATAGTCTAACGTTACCATCAAAAATCTGTCGCACTAGACATTGATGTTGCACATAACTCACCTACTACATAAATTGTATGTTTTGGGCCCTAGAGTTTGTTTTTATTTTTAGTATTTATTTCAGTAGCTAAACAAAATGGGAAGATTTTGTCGTTTATCTAAATTTGTACTTGCTAGAGACTGATGGGTACTAATCATGTCTAAATCATTTTAATTTCTTACTCTATCAAAAATATTATTATCTTATTATGTTTTAAATTATTAGAACTTGAGATGAACTATAAATCCTCTCCAAAAATATAAATCAATGTGAGATCCCTAAATTTTAGGATTTAGTTATCGTCACCTTATAAGATACCATATTATAATTATAGTATATGAATAATTATCTGATTTTATATTGTAAAAATAGAATCACATAGTCAAACTAAACATTGGCTATTCATGATGATTTTTATTAATTGAATAGTATACTTTTTATTAATATAAGAACTTATTGATTGTTAATTTATTTTCAATGAAAAAAATGATAGTTAAGAGCCTGTTTTTTCTGTTTGTGAGGTCACTGCGCGAATTGAATGTTACTTTATTAATAACACCTACTAATGAACTTTACATCAGTATTATATGACTTAACGTTACTTTATTGATAACATTGCAGTTAATATTATTATGCTCGTGCATCGCACAAACTTTGTTTAGAAATTATGTCACTTGTGTGTAAAATTTCTATCTTTTTAAAATGTAAGATATAAAGATTACATGTAAATTATGTTTAGTTAATTACATGTCCTATGAATTTGAAGGCTGTTTCAATTATCCGTGAGGGAAGGGTGGATTTAGTTCCGTCAATTATAAGGATATATAAAATATCTCGTACAAGTTCAGGGCTATTACAAGTTACTTGTCAAGAACTTTTTCCAAATATCTCATCTCACAAACTCCATCTCTAAATTGGGATGGAGTTTTAGTTACACATGAGGTGGGAGACGGAAGGAAACATATCAATTTGCAATAGGCTTGTAATAGACAATTCTATTAGTCTATAAACACAGAATAAACAATTTCATTTGGCATAATGAACCGAGTGGTTTGGCAACACATGTTTTTGCCAACACTAATACTGCAATAATAATTGGAAATACATATTTTATTACATTATAAACTTGGGATGTGTAGATGTTGCATTATCACTATTTTCTTTATTTTTATTTTTTTATTAACTTCATATACTTGCAATAATGAGTTTCATTACTGGGTAAGATTGCTCATGATTATTTACATTTTTGCTTTATCTCAACATTTTTTTGAGTTAATAATTTGTTGTCTCATTTATGCAAATCATGTAAAATGTATTTTGCTACCTTTTGTTGACTGCAGATGTTCGAACTCAAGCAATGTATCAGCTTCAAGACTATGGCTTCATTGGATGGATATTTTCTTGTTATAGTGAAGATGCACACAAGGTTTGTAGATTTGATGATTAATTTGTTGGCAAGTAATTGGCCAGAAGATTTTAGCATTCAGTTCTTGATTACATGTTAATAATTATTCAGGTTGGAAGAATCCAGGTTATTGCTTTTCAGTCCTTGGATAGCAAGCAAAGTCAAATGTTGAGAGCAGTTTCAGTTTCTCAGCAAACAAAGAGGTGGTCATCGACCTTGAATTATCCTTGAGTTCTTTAGAAAATGTGTCAACTAGCTAGACTTGGCTCTGGAAAGGAAGAAAGTCTTGAAGAAGATATTGGTGATTCGAAAGCTGCCAGACTATTTAAGGTGAATTCATATTGCTTAATTTCTTTTTGGCTAAATAAGAATTAGCTGATTTACAAAAGTACATCACCAATTTGAGTGACTTTGAAGACAATATAACCATATTATAGATCGATGTCGAGACTCTCGTAGAGAGGTGTCGAGGAGTGTTTGCAGTAGATTAACAATAGTCAATGTTACAAAGTGGACCTGAGACTAAATTGGGATGTTAATTTTTATATAACTGCTCAAAAACAGGCTTGGATCTTCAAAAGTTACGACCTCGAAGTAAATTGGGCTTTAATGACCTTTGAGGAAAGGGAATGAACGAGTGTTTTTAGGTTTTTTTTCTTCTCTTCTTTTCTCTATTTTTTAAATAGTCAAAATAAAAGAATACTAAAAATACTCCAACAAATTTACTTTTTTGCAAAATTATGACAAAATTTATTTTAATTATTTTTTCTTCTTTTTAATAAGAATAAGAATCTAGAACACTAACATTTTCTTGTCTTTAAATTTGATGAAAGTTATCCTTCATAAACATTCTTTGATGTCTTATCGAAGGAAACTCGACATCACCATCTCACACTAGTCTAGCAATATCATCAAGATATTGTCACACTAGACATTAATGCTGCATGGACCTTAACTACTACATAAAATAGTATGTTTTGGACCCTAGAGTTTTAATTTTTTTATATATTTTTAGTATTTATTTAAGTAACTAAACAAAATGGGCAGAAATATTTTTTCACTAAAGACAATTATCAAATAGAATCAAACAAGACAATTTTTTAGAATTACTTTTTGTCCAGACAGATCAATTCAGTTTAAGTCAACTTTTCAACACTTAAAATTCGACATAACCCCTCAGAATATCTTCTTACCTCTGCAATTGTTCAGTGCAGACTATGTCAATCTAATAGAAGCTGCTATATAGAAACTCCATGAAACTCTCGTTTGGTATTATCTTTAAATCTACTAATTTAGTTTTGAGATCAATTTCTCAGGAAATCCATTGTCATACGTTAGAAATACTTCAGCCCCGACTACGTCAGTCTAGTGGTCGAAAATTTACATTCCGTGACACACCTCCCTATAAGAGTCTTGAGATGTACAGCGATTGTCCTCTACCTCTCATTTTTTTTACTTTCTAACATCTTCATTTGGGTTGAATCAAGTCATTGGATTGTTTTTCTTAGTTTGAAGAATATGTTTTCAGTTTGAACTTTGAAGGGTGTGAAAATAGTTATTATGTTTTCTTCATTTAGATTTATTTTTATTATTTTTATTTATTGTTAAATATTCTAGAATCCTAATTAGCATATTTAGAAAAATAATTATGATATTTTAGAAATTCAAATTTATCTTAATTAAAATTATATATATATATATATATATATTATATGGATTATCTATTATAATAATAATATATTAGAAAACACATATTTTCTCATTTCATTCATAATTCAACATTAGCTAAAGACCCTAACCACATACCTCATTAGTCTTATAAATATTTGCGGCAATAACTTTTATATCGGTTAATACTTGGATAATATTTTTCCTTAGAGTGAAACACATTTATTATTAAGAGCTAAATGCGACAAATATCATATTAATGTGAGTTATCAAATTTTTTCTAAAAGATAATGTTTATATAAATTGAAGTGTGCGAAATGCAATTTAAATAATAAAAGAGAATGTAACCGAAATAATAAAATATAAATTCTCTCTATCTCCCCCTCTCATGCTCCACCCAATGAAGGTGATCAGGTTACTTATAACTTAAGTTTGTCCACGCCATTGTTGCCACACTCTTTCATTTCTCTCCAACCTATTTCTCCCACAACCTAATGCACTATAGAGCATCCTCAAAATGACCTTTTATACTTATTTCTTTTTATGTGTTGCAGAATTTTTCAAAAAAAATTTCAATAATACATGATCCCTAATACCATCCCCATTCTTTATGGCGCCAATTTTCACACCTCCAAGGAAAAAGGACATCAAAGACACATATAACTAGAGAAGGTCTTTTGGATGAACTTCTTTTTATTTATTGTTTAATGGAAAACAAGCGAAGAATGCAAGGAAACCTTAGAACTATAGTCTTTTCCATTTGAACTAGTCTCTATCCCTTTCATAGGGAAAGCATAAAAGCTTTTCCTCAAGTTCTCACTTGAACTCTTCCATTGCAACCAATCATTTGACATCATATCTCCTATAATTATCGTCTCATTCCCTAGTTTTACCTTTGGGAAATTAGAGAATCCATCCCTTTAAAAAAATTCATCTATTGACAAATAAGACGTTTCTTAATGAATCATCCACTTCATGAGCCCTAAATTTTGCGATAATGACATTATTCACAAAAATCTCTTCCAAATCTTCACAACCATTTTCCATCAAACCATTATTGAACATTTTCAAGTCAATGACAATAAATCATATATTTTCAATTGCTCTCTTGATCTTATACGATGCCAACAAGCACCTACAACTATTTTTCTCGCCGTGACCCAAAAAATCTTTTTCTACATAGCTTTCAATTTCTCCACCACTTCACTAGGTGCAACTCTACTTAAAGGCATGTAATAAATTTGAATTGTTGAAACTGTATTGGTTAAAAGTACTAACCTTCCCCATTTGAACATTAATTGATTTCCAATACATAAAGGTTTTCTCCATATTTTCAATGATAGGATTCCATGTTATCATCTTCTGACATTTGGCGTATTTGGTAGGGAGCGAAGCCATCTTGAGATGTCAATAATTAGTTAAAATCTCAACATTCCTCACTTTCTCAATAAGTATCAAAACGATCTTTTCCGCATTCATACTTAGTCTTGAGTAAAGTTCCATAATGCTAGTTAGATAATACTTCATTTCCTTTATAAACAATAACGTATCATCTGCAAACAAAAGATACAAAAGATGACTCACCACAAGATCATGGTCGTATGAATTAGATTTTCATTGTCAATTCTCCATTTCGCAAAACTGTTTTCCTTAGATCAAGAACCTTATGACCATTCAAGGAAACAACCAATTTTGTACACCTACCGTATCATCTTCATCGTCTATTTCCATCTCCTCTAGAGAAAAATTATTTTACTGAAATCAATCTTCTTAATCTTTATATATACTAACATTCTTTTTGAGTATATTAAATTTGAGCGTTCTAACTCCTCATTTTATTTTCATATTCAATAAAATTAATTGTTTTATTTTTCAACTCGGTACTCACAGTTGGGTTTCGATTCATATTTTATTAAAGTTTATATATAGTAATGGGCTTTAAGCTTTATTGGGCTTAGGAATATTAGTTTAATCTATTTGGTTTTGATGTACTCCTATAAATAAAGATATTGTAACCTAGAGTTATTTGGACCATTATTCCATAGAAAATCAATAGAATGGACGACTCACCGAAGATGTAGGTATTTTTGGCTGAACCTCGTTATATCTTGTGTTCTTTATTATTCATTATCATTTTATCGCTATATCTTTTTTTTATTGTGTGTTTAGATTATATATTTTCTCAACAAGTGATATCAGAGAATGTTTTCAGAATATTTATCATAATTTATTTATGAATATATGATAGAAACTCTAACCGCCATTAAAAAGTTGTTGAATATTTGTGCTTTTGTTGAAGATTGTTGGTTGTTTGAGAAAACAACATTAGTCGTAGAAGAATTAGCTTTTGTGAAAATTTGTGTCGAAATCTTCAGTTGCTAAGGTGATGTCAACGGTCGTTAAAATATTTTTTAGTTTTGGGTGACGATGTCTTGAAAAGAGGAGAGAAGAAGACAATGGGTCTTTTGTTCTTCTCTAATGCGCCAATGGGTGCAGGTGACGAAAAGTAGTCATGTAGGCAGCGACACCAGAATGAAGAAGATGAGATATATTTTTTTGACTTATTTTAATATGGGAATATGGTCTATTAAAATATAAAAAAGAAAAAAATATATATCTCCATATATATTCCATATATATATATATATTATATTATTATATAATATAATATTTAGAGAATGAGCTAGGAATCTTTGAAGCGGTCAACAACTAAGACTTTTTCTTTAAGTCTCGTTTGATTTTATAAAATAGGTTTAAGACCTATTTGATTCCAATTTTCACAATTAAAGCCTTGTTTATTTTAATCAAATTTTCAAAGCTTTGTATGCTTTGATCTTGGATTTGTATTGAGGCTTATTTGACTTAAATTTCTCAAAGATGGTGATTTGTGATATATCTGTTAAGAGATTTGATATTCGTCCATATGGAGATTGAAAATTGGAGTTGGAAAAGAAGGTGGAATACTTATTGGATATTGCAGATTGTGGAAGACAGTTGATGCAACATATAAAGTGTTTTCTAATTAAAGTTGGTGACTTTAAGCTTTATTTGCAGAGTGCGGTTTTGATATGTGTGTATAAATGTCAGATTTGGATTTGCATCAAAGCTTGTGAGTATGTTTTGATTGACAATCCCGGTAAGTGATGGTGCAAAGTTGTCAAGTGGGTGTTGATGCCTCAAGGGTTCTACTAAGAATGATAATTTTTAAGGTATGAGTTGATGTGGAGAACAAACGATATATCATCATGCTTGTTAAAAATTAGTTTGAGGTTTTATTATAACCGATTGTTGTCTTGACATACATGAGTGACATTATTTCACTATGTTGAGGGTTTTGACTTGAATAAATTCTCAGCTAAAATAACTTTGGAAATATTTTTATTTAAAAAAATGGTTATTGAAGAAGTCAAGAATTAAAAGAGAGGTAGAGAGAAAATCTAGCAGCATATTTTCGTAGACAACCGCGTAGAGTTCATCAAACTGTCAATTGGAGATTCAAACGGAGTCCGATTGCGCTGAGATTTTATCGAGAGGTTGGTAACTCATTCCTCTATATTTTCAACAGTCTGATCATGGTTTGGACGTTTCAAAGTTTTTTTTCTGTGGCTTAAAGTGTATGCATAATTTTAGTTTTATTTGACTTGTTTGGGACCAAAAAGTTTTGTATCTTTTTGGTTATGACATTTTATCTTATTCAAAGAGCTAATCAAAATGAAGACGATGATGAGATTATATACTTTACACTTGACAAAAACATGATCAAGTATGGAAAGTTGTTATCAAAATGGTGTTTATCGATGACAATATTATCGACATGTTGACAGGACAATCCTTCGGGCCAAATTACAAGATTACATTGAGTTGGCGGGTGTTAGATTAAATAGTTAATCAATTCCTAGTATAAATAAGAACTGAATTGTGTTAAATTAATCTTGTGCAGATTGAAGAAAATTGGAAGGAAAAAGTTGTCCGTAGTTGATCAAAATCGGCGTTTGATCAAGTTCGGTATTATGCAAAGAGGCGCTTCCGGTTTTATCTCCAAATCGATATTTTACACTTCGGTATTATATTGTAAGCGTGTTCGGTAGTTTGTGAATTCGGTATTTTACAAAAGCGCAACCAGTAGTTTATACTTCGGTAATTAAAGAGACATATCCGATATTATATGCTTTTGGTAGTTTACAAGATTGGTTTCTTGTAAACACATATCCGGTAGTTTACAACATCAGATTTATATCAAAGGCGCGTCCGGTATTTTAGAAGATTGGTTTTATGTGAAGACGTATCTGGTAGTATATGAAATCGGTATTTTGTAAGTTCGGTTTTATAAGGAGCGCATCCGATTTTCTATAGTTCAGTTTTATATTGGAACATGTTCGGTAGTTTGTGAACTTCCGGTTCTATATTAAGATCGATGTTTTACAACAAGGCATAAACGTCTATTTAAATCGGTTTTTGGATAAACGTCTCCAGTATTTTACCAATTCGGCTTTATGTTAAGCGTCCCTGATACTTTATTATTTCGGCTCTACATAAGGCGCCTCCGGTATTTTACAAGTTTGGCATTTTGGATAAGCACATTCATATACCTGATCAACCTTAGTTCCCAAATAAGCATTTGTTATGAGCAGTCTGACACGGCTGCATAATCGGACTTATAAAAGACTACTAGAAATCAAGACAAGTTAAACCTTCTGAGTTGTACGTTCTTCGTACATCGTAATCCAATTAATGACAATTTGGCTTACTATTATCCTAGTACAGTAACTAAATTATTGAATGTCTCTCATCGTTTAAATAACGTGGTTACCAAATTTATTTGGTGTTATAAACTCTATGATTTTATCTTTTAATGGCTTTGAATAGAAAGAGGGGTATAATGATTTATCTCGTGAATGGCTCGAAATGTGAAGATTGATGTTTGGCTCATAACTTTTTGATGGCATAATATACGTGATGGTAGAGATTGTTATTCTTTTAAGGGCTCTTGAGTAGAAGTGGAGGTACGGAAAGTAATCTCATGAATGACTCGAACAAATGTGAAGATTGAAGTGTTGAACCCACTTATTTCTTGATGACTTGACTTTTGTCAAGGGGGAGATTGATGGGTACGACTCGTGTATTTACTAATGGACGTGAAATTCATCAAGGTGGAGATTGTTGAGTTTGTAATTTATTCATCACATCTCAATACGCGCGGTATTCGCTAAATGTGGAGATTTTTGGGTTTTTGGCCTATATTTTATTAGAGTTTATACATTGTAATGGGCTTTAAGGCTTTATTGGGCTTAGGAGTATTAGTTTAGTCTTTTTGTTTTTTGATGTACTCTTATAAATAAAGACATTGTATTCTAGACTTACTTGGACCATTATTCCATGGAAAATCAATAGAATGGATGACTCCCCGAGGATGTATGCATTGTTGGCCGAACCTCGTTATATCTTGTGTTCTTTATTATTCTTTACTACTTTATCCCTATATCTTCTTTTATCATGTGTTTATATTAGATCTTTCTCAACACTCATCACACGATAAACTTTTTATTATATATACCAAATTTAGAATATTCGGTTATCATCACTCCTGAAGACATTTATTTTGGTGAATCCTTGGAATCAGATTAAGCTGTTTAAAACTCCTTTATTCTATCTTTACTCGTAAACAAACTTACAAAGTGGCTTCAAATAGAATCTAAGTATCTTGATATTTTCCTTCCAATGAAAAATGATCCAAGAATCCCGTCTGAATCTTTTTACTTCACTACTTAGTATTTTAATGTCAAATTAATTTTCTAATCCTTTAAATAATAATAATTTGGAGTAAGATAGTGTTCTTTTAGACCATTAAAATATTGAATATAAGTTATTAATTGTTTATTTTAATTAAGTTAATATGATAATTTATTTAAAATCAGATTAAAAATTTAGACGGGGTAATCCTGCAATACATATGGAGTAATATAGTAAAAACATTTCAAAATACAATTTTAATTTTGAAAATTAAATAAATTATGTATGTTAAAATAGTATTTTAATTATTTTTTTCATGGTTTAATTCTACATTTATTGAATTAACTTTCAAATAAATTATTTGGTTTATTCATGGTTTATTTTATTGTGTATTCTAGATTTATTTTTGTGAATTCAACATTTAACATTTAATTTTATTATACGTACTCTTAAAATTGAATTCATTTTTTTTGGTGATTTCATAAATTGGACAATTGAGTGTCATACATCAACTTGTGTAAACATGGAAGGTCCCTTATAGTTTGAATGAACACTGAGACCAATGTCATTCAATCGGGATGATGTTTATAGGAAGACAATGATGTGGTTTCCGAATTTTCAAATTTGGCGCCCTTTTCAGCTCTTTTGACTAAGCTAGGCACATTGAACCCTGTGTTGATTAACGTTGATCAGGGTTAACTCAACCGATTTGACTCAGTATAACTGGTTCCTTTGATCGTCACTTCTCTCAGTGTGTTTGTCGCATCAATGAGCGACAATATCTTACCACTCGTACATAAGCTAATTTTATGTACATTCTTTATGTTGAACGTATATCTACTTATTCTAGATTTTAAATACATAGTCCAAACTTATAGAAGATGATGTCAAAATATCATCACCTCAATTGATGTCTTCAACTCAACTTGGGTTGACTTGTGCTCGACCTCATATTCCTACGAAAAGCTATGTTATTACAAACACTTCCGTTTTCGAATTAACATGTTACACTAGTGCCATCAAATATTCAGCATGAAGCTCTCCTATGGTTTCTGAATTCAAAATTTTTCTCTACAATCAAACATCGTTAGTTGTTACACGCTCGCCATAACAAAATATTGTTGGATACAAATAAATTTTTAAAATGAAACATGAAGTTAATAATTACTAAACAATACAAAGTACATCTTGTTACTTATGGTTTTCATCAACAACCTAACATTGATTATGGAGAATCATTGAGTCATGTACTCAAATCAACGACAATTTGTACCGTTTTAACTTTTGTAGTTACTCGTGGGTGGTCGATTCATCAATTGGATATGCATAATGTATTAATACATGATACACTTGGTGAATGAGTCTAAATGACAAAACCTCTAGGTTTGTTTTATCCCAAACTTCTTAATCATGTTTTTCGTCATTACAAACCAATTTTTGCTACAAAATAGATCCCTCGAACTTTATATGTTACATTCCTCACGGATTTACCGAAGCAACTTTATATATCATTGTTGTTGCAAATAATATAATCTTCATGAGTGAGCTCATATCTCTACAACAATCAAACGTTTGAGTGATATATTTACATTCGAAGATCTCGGTCACATAAAATGGATGAAAACAACGTGTATTTCTTTAGGATTGCTCATATCTCAGACAAAATACATTCAAGAAATTCTTACATGTGCTGATATGCATCATGTCAAACCACTAATATACCTATTGATTGAAATTATTTTCTCTCTTAACATGATGATAATCCACTTCCTGATTCCACAATCTAGAAATCATTGGATTAATTTTTCAATACCTACGACATATTCTCAATTATGGATTATTTATACAGTGCACCCAAAATCTGAACTTGACAGTCTAGTTTGATATGCATCATAGTCCAGACCGAAATTAACAACCGGTTATTTGCGTTTTTCTCGATATTTTTCATCTTCTTTTGAATATTCAAAGAAATAATAAGTAGATGCTTAATCTCATAATATTGTGCAATGAAATGTTAATTTCAATAATCTTTAGTGAATTAAGAGTCATTCACATACACTATGGTGTGACAATATTGAATTTATTTAGTTATCTTCTAATATAGTGTTTAATGTTCCTAACTAAATATACATAAAAATTGATTTTCATTTTGTTCATGAGTTACACCAAAATTGTTTCACATCTAATCTATTCTCACCGAATACTAAATTACAGATACCGAAAAACCTTTCTTCACATAGTATGTTTCAATAACAAATTTCTAATAATTAATTAAAGTCGCATTATCTTATTCGTATTTATATTTCTATTCATACCCTATTTTAAGAACAGTGGAGACAACTTCATAGGAATGATCCATGGGACCCCAACGGAAAATTATCAAACTCTTACCGGGATTTTTTTGAGATCTCTAATAAAAATGAGGTTAAAAAGGCCGATTTTCGTCTCACATCTAATCAAATTTCTTGGAGAATTCATTTAAATAGACAATTTTCCATCGAAAAAGAAGGGAGACGAGATCTCATCATAGATGCTCTTACCAACGTTTTGATTGACCTAGAGACTAACGACAAGTTTTCTCTATCTGATTCTCCCAATATTAAAAACTAACAACATTTATCACGCGTCTCTCCAAAAAATTTTCATCCCGATTTCCTTGGAAGAGGAATGGAAATAAAAAAAATCTATAAAAAATCTCATTTTTTTTGTTAGTAAGCTATCAATGGAGAAGTCTTGACATTTTGCAAACTAAAAAAAAAAGATTTCATCTCGCTTGCGATACAACATTTGTTTGAAAATGAGAATCCATTGATCACATTATTTATTGTGACATTTCCAAGAGCACGTGCGCTCTTATGTAGAATCTCCTTCAATTTTAATGGGATACACCATCAAAAGTCGATGACTTCTAGGTCAAATGGATTGAATTGAGTTCTAGCAACAAAATTGTGGACGACTGAAAACCAATTTGTTGGGTCAAATTATTTTGACTAAGTGTTAAAATAATTTATCCACTGATTTTTTGATGATGAAATAATTTATGAGTTTTGATACAGGTGTATTGAGACAACATATTATCAGACTTGGATCTAATGATGGCCATTAGACCGATGATGATTTTCATTCACATAAAATTAGACGCACAGTCTAACTCATCTGAGTTAGATGTGCAGTCTAATAGGCGTGTAAATTAGACGCAAGTCTAATAGAATTAGACGTACAGTCTAACTCATCGGAGTTAGACGTGTAAGTCTAATAGATGTGTAAAGAATTAGACGGATAGTCTAATGAATACACGGAATTAGACGCAAGTCTAATGGAATTAGACGTACAGTCTAACTCATCGGAGTTAGACGTGTAAGTCTAATAGATGTGTAAAGAATTAGACGGATAGTCTAATGAATTCACGGAATTAGACGTACAGTCTAACTCTTCGGAGTTAGACGTGTAAGTCTAATAGATATGTAAAGAATTAGATGGATAGTCTAATGAATACACAGAATTAGACGTGAGTCTAATAGAATTAGACGTACAAGTCTAACTCATCAGAGTTAGACGTACAAGTCTAACTCATCAGAGTTAGACGTGTAGTCTAATATACTTGTAATTAGACGGGTAGTCAAATTAGTGAAAGTTAGACGTGAGTCTAACTCCTTCAGAATAGTCTGAGGTAGAACCGGAATTAGACATGCAGTCTAACTTAGTGAGAGTTAGACGTGCCGGTCTAATGGCTATTGAATAATTAGACGGGTAGTCTAATTAGTGAAAGTTAGACGTGAGTCTAACTCCTTCAGACAAGTCTGAGGTAGAACCGGAATTAGACGCATCAGTCTAACTCAGTGGAGTTAGACGTGTCGGTCTAATGGTTATTTAATAATTAGACGGGTAGTCTAATTAGTGAAAGTTAGACGTGAGTCTAACTCCTTCAGACAAGTCTGAGGTAGAACCAGAATTAAACGTGTAGTCTAACTCAGTGAGAGTTAGACGTACCCGTCTAATGGTTATTGTAATTAGACGCGAGTCTAATTCTATTAGACCAGGCGGTCTAAGAGATGTTTTTCCATTAGAAGGAGTTGACTTATTTCATTAGACTGATTTTCACAAATCCGTCTAACTGAAATACGTCTAATGCTTAGTTTAAGCAGTACGCTTGAATCTAGCATTTCTCCTACCCACGTGCGAAAGCTGTACCCTACTTCTGATCCACTTTCTTGTGATGATTAGTACAGCAGCTATATGCATCCAATCAAGGAATTCCACGTAAGAGAATTTTCCTCATATTACCCATTTTGCAGGTACATCCCTGATGGAATATTCGGCGCACTACCAGTTCTGTACAGCCACGATTCTTGTGCTCAGAACCTACTGTGTACAATGGAGGCTTTCCAATGGAAGAGTGCCAAGTATCATTCTTGAAGATTCGACCGTTAGCTCTTGCTCACTATTTAACAAATCCTAAGGACAACGGACAATCTGTCTCAACAAGCCGAACGAACAAGCGAATAAAAACGAACAAGCATTCTGATTTTGCAGAGAGAGAGACTACTCAATCATCTTGCTTACTGAACTTATTCTGTGAAGCATCTTTCTGATTGTACTGTGTGTGAATCGAGAGAGAGAGCTAGAATCAAAACACCATTAGCTGAGTGATATTCTTCATCCTGTAATTGAACAGAAAGTGTTATGTTCAATAGTGAGCTAAGTGTGTGTAAACTGTATTTGATTCTTATCATCTTATAGTGAATCCTTCCGGTGGTTGGAAGAAGGGGTGACGTAGGAGAGTTTCTCCGAACATCCATAAACAAACTGTTGTGTTCTTCATTTCTATCATATTTTCATATTTCATCTTGTGTGCTTCAAACCCAAGTAAACAATTCCGCCTTGAATCTGTTTCAAGTGTTTACACAAGTTTGCGTAGAATAGAAAGAGATATTAATCCCTAACAGGATTTCTATCAAACCGTTTTTCATAAGCCTTCATCCTTAGCCAGACCCCGTCTCAAACGATAAAGCCGATCCTATCAATTGGTATCAGAGCTCTGTTTCTATTCTCAAGCCTTTCCTGAAATATGTCGAACATACCCAAAGATGCCAGTGCTACAGCGATTCGATTCCAACTCTCGTGAAAACTACATTGTTTGGAAGAAAAGAGCTTGTGCTCATCTCTCTTCTCTTCATGATGACATGTGGAGTGTTGTCACAGAAGCTCCTATCAAGATTGACAAAGAAAAGGCTGACTGGACCGATGATGAAAAGAGGCAGAACAATCTCAACAACATGGCTCTTGATGTTCTATATAGATCTCTCGATGACAGTATATTCAACTACATCATCGAATGTGACACTGCCAAGGAGGTCTAGGACAGACTCGCGCAACTGTGTGAGGGCAATGAGCAAACCAAGGAAAACAAGATCATGGTTGCCACTAAACAGTTCGATAGATTCAAAATGCGCCATGGTGAAACAATGAACGATTTCGACACCAGATTCAGCAAGATCGTCTTCTCTCTGTCCATCCTAGGCATGACTTATAGCAACCGGGAGCTTTCTATCAAGGTCATGCGTGCTCTTCCAAGGGAATGGGACATAAAGACTATGGCGATGTGAGAATCCAAAGATCTGAACAAGATCTCTCTCTTTGATCTCTTCGCTGACCTCAAGGCCTATGAGTTCGAGCTGAACTGTAAGATGGAAGAAGATCAACCCTCGTCCGTTATCATTGCTAAGGCGCTGGTCACCACTGAAGAGCCACCAACCGCTCCGGACGTGAAGATGGCAGCTCAGCAGCTGAGCAGCGATGCCATGTCTCTCTTTGTGAAGAAGTTTGGCGACTTCATGGAGAAGAGCAACTCTAACTCAAACTCTTCAAATTCTAATGATAATAAAAAATCTAAAGCTAATGTTACTTGTTTTAACTATGGTATTAAAGGTCATTATGCATCAGAATGCCGGAAGCCAAAACGTGAAGATGCCAAGGAAGATGGAAAAGAGTTGAAGGCTCTTATGGCTGGTGACGGAAAGAACAGAGGAAGCAGCCGTGGCTCGTACTTCTCATCCAGTGAAAGTGATGAAGAAGACGTGGCCTGCTTCATGGCCAGAGAAGATGAGGAAGGAACTCAGGAAACTTAGGTATTTGATTTCTCTTCCGAAAAGTTTTCAAGGGAACAACTGGTAGCTGCACTAGATGACATGGTCATCGAGTACAGAAAGTTAGCAGAATCTCTAAATGAAACTAAATCTTCACCAGATTTAAATGAACCCAATCTGTCTAAAGAAAAAGAGTCACATATTTTTGAAAAGAAGATTGAAGAGATCTCATCAGAGAATGAGATACTTAAGGAACAGATTCAAACTCTTTCATCTGAAAACAAAAGGCTTAACTATGTTTTAGGTGCATGGACAAGGTCTGGTGATGCTGTCAAATATCAGATCAGCATGTTGAAACCTGCTGGATCTACATCCGGATTGGGATTTGATAGCAATGATCCTAACCTGTCTTACAAAAAGTCAAAGCCAATTGACAAACTTAAGCCAATGAGTTTTGTCAAAGGAAGTATGACTGACAATGAATCTGAACCTATTAATGAAGAAGTTGCTTTAAAAAATGAAATAGTTTATGTTCCACCAACCGTTAGCTGGCTTAAGAATAAGCTTGAAAAGGCTAATAAGTCTGGTAATTTAAAACCTGACTCAAAGTCAAGGAGTTTTAAAAGAAAATCTTCTTTAAAAGCTAAAGGATCAGTGGCTAGCAGGAAGTCATCTGCTAAGTCAAAAACTTATGCATTAATCACAACACAAAATGGGAAATCCATCAGAATAACTCAAATATGGATTCCTAAGGGATTAATTGATCGAGGACCCAATTGAGTGTGGGTACCAAAATGTGTAAATAGTTTATTTTGTAGGTGATGCAGGAGGATAACAGGAAGGAAGCTAGAAGAGTACTCATCTGAGTACACAGCTTGGAAGATCAACTATGGCACTTGCTATTCTGGAAGAATAAATGTTTTTTATTTGTTAAAAATATTTTTGGTCTTTGGACCACAAAAATTGTTTATAAAACTCTAATGTCCATATTAGGTGTGAGAAGAATCTTTTTTTTGGAATTAAAGATATTCTCTAGACAAATATCCTTAATCGGTCTAAGTAGACAAGAGTGTCTAAAAGAAACAGTATGTACTTAGACGTATTTTTTGCTCATAATTCATATATCTAAGTCTATATGTTGAGGTGTTATACCTACACAATTAGACGGACACGTCTAATAGACGTTAGACGTTTTTACGTCTTGAGCAAAAGGATGCTCACGTTTAATAAACACACGTCAAACACGTGGTATTTATGTGGAATTAGACGTACACGTCTAATAAACATTAGACGGATTTGTTATAAACACGGAATTAGACGTATGCGTCTAATACACTCATCTGTCTAATAGACGCCGTGTTATATTGGATTTGTGAAGTAAGAAAAACGTCTAACTACGTGTCGATTAGACTAATCAAGGACAGTTGTCACACGTTGAGAGCTATCTGCTTTTCCCGCTCAAAACATTAAACAGTCATCTCTTAATAACATGAAGACACGTGTCTATCAAGTTTAGAGAAAATGACTGATATACCCTCATTTCTAATGATGATTTCTTGGAAAAGGACGTCTAACATTTATTAATGGGCCATACCCCTAGAATAGACGATTATTCTGTATTTCCATCTTTCTTCTATATAAGGACATTACTGCATGATTTTGAAAACTTTCAATCTCTCGAAATCTCTAAGAACCCTAGCTTTCTTGCATTTCTCTCGCTAAATCTCTTTGAAATATCGTGTCGATTCACATTCTCTCAAAATGGTGAAGAAAATCACTCTCGATCACTGTACTCTGCAGGTGGACTTTCCATCGGTGTACTCTTTTGATCAATCGGAGGTGGTAAAGATGTTCCAAACCCTAGAATATTCTGGGTTGAGAAAATATCTAGGCGGACCGTTCATCTTCTATGAAGACGAAGTTCGCGAGTTCTTTAAGACGACAGTTATGGTGGATGATTCCATCGTAGCAACCGTCAACGGAAAGGAGATCTCCTTTGACGAAGCGGTTTATGCGGAGTTCTTTGAACTTCCGACGGAGGGTCATTTATTCGACTTGGTGCTCCCTTCAGAAATCATGGAGGAAATGAAGACTTCCTTCTCTTCTGACGGTTCTAAAATCCATGTAAATGGATACAAGAAGGTATTCAAACCCCACTTCATTCTTCTAAACGACGTGGTGGCGAAGGCGTTGCAAGGGAAGGCTGGCTCCTTCAATCTCTATAGTCAAGACCATTTTGACTATATGTGCGCCATTTCTAAAGGAATCCAAGTGAACTAGGGTCACACCCTCTTTCAGAATCTGTATTACTCTATCAGCCAGACAAACAAGGAGAGTATCACGTATGTGGCTCAACTAAGTCACTTGTTGAAGTACTTGGGAGTTCCTATTGGTGAACCGGCGCAGATCAACTCTCCAAGAGTTTTTACTGCCTTTACGGTGGCCAACACTCTGACTAGGATGAAGAGCAACCTAGAGTCTGCATCTGGGGCTTCTAGTTTCCAGACTGGTGGAAGGCCTTCCACCCGATCAAAGCCTTCTGCTTCCGTTATGTCAACAGGAGCAAAGGGAATCAGAATTGTGAACGAATAGGAGGCCAGTTTCTCCAGTATGAAAAGTCCAAACCAGAAGGACTCTGAATCCATTGATTCAAGGGTGAGGCAAGGTCTAGGCGTACTTGCTGCTACCCCGATGACATCGTTATCCACTCCCTCAACTTATTTGAGGAAACCTTCGAGGTCCTGTGCCTCAAAGGAGAAGAAGACAAAGGCGCCCCGCGCGTCTAAATCTGCCAAGGTAAAGTCTTCTAAGTCTTTGGCTGCTGTGCCAAAATTTGATGTTCCCGAAGTGGAACAAGCTGAATCTGTTTTCTCTCCTCATAGAGAATTTGCTGAAGGGCCTGCTGTTGAGCCAGCCAGTCCAAATGTTGAAACTATTAACAGGGCGGAGTCTCCTGTTACTCTATCTGATCATGTAGCCGCCGGTGCTACAGAGTCGTCGAAACTAGAACAAGGTGCTGTGCTTACCCTTGTTGTTAGTGAACCCAATATTCCTGCTCCCAAGGATTCCTTGGTGGTCGGAAAGATTGTCTGTAAAGAGCTTCCTGCTGAGCTCTGTTTGAAACCCCAATCTTCCTTCGAACTGTTGCCGGCCAGAAAAGGGACAAGAGGAATTGTAATTGGTGAACCCAGACCAGCCCCAAAACCTATAGAGGTTGTTGGAAAAGGGAAATCCATTGCATTTCAATCTCCTAAGAAGGTATCTGAAGCAAGAGGTATCGTTGATCTTATTCTGGATCAAATGAAAGTTCTTTCTACTGAAAAGTTAGAAGTCTATGATTCCTGGCGTACTGAGAGGATTTCCTCTAAGTACAACGACTCTCTATCTAACGCTGCCATAACCAAAGAATGGAAGAAGAGAGTGGAAAACGAGAAGAAAGTCCTGAAATGGGCAAGAACTTCAGATGTGGGTGAAGCGTTGAATAAGAGAGAACTGGTGGAAGCTTGCATTCTTGGAAAACCTCTATTTCCAATCTATGAAGTCAGGAAAGCTAACTTCAACCCTGACGCAAAAGGAGCTGATGTTGAAGCAAAAGTGTTGAAAAAGTTGAATGATATCATGGAAAGCTATGTCTCTGCTGCTTCCAGATACATTCATGGCGCCGATTGCTCTAGCGCAGTACCTCTAAACAAAGAAGAAACAATGGATATTCCAGATGCTGATGAATCAGATGATGCCCTCCTGATCGAATTCGGGAACCTGTCTGCCGAAGAGAGACGTATTCTAGATCACCCTGTTCAAGAGCTTCCGAATGAAGATGAAGGAATGGTGAATGTTCAAGAGCCTGAACAAGCTCTTGAGACAAACGTTGAAGAAGTGATCATAGAAGATGTAACAGAGGAGGCTTTGAAAGCTCCTATTGAAGAAAATGCCATTATAACCCTGTTGCGAGAACAGAGGGTGCTCAAGAGAAATTGGCTGAGGTCACTCAGCCAGAAACTACAAGAACTGAGGGGGAACCCTCTAAAGAGAAAGATGGTGAAGAAGAAAGTTCCTCGTCTGAGAAGGAACAAGATGAGCAACCAACTTTTGTGAAGACCTATTTATTTCCCGATGGCGTTGTGGGAAGTGTTCACGAAAACATCAACATTCCCCGTCACTATTCTGGGAATCTGCTCGAGAGATTTGAAAGAGCACAAAAAGAAATTGAAGAAGAGGCACAAGATAAAGCTGTTGAGAATGCTGAAATGAATCAGCCGGAGCAATCCTTGCAGGTTCATACAGACATCGAGCTTATTTAAAGTATGGCAGCAGAGTCTGAAGAAGTGTCTTCTCACGAAGGTTCATCTGCTGGAGGAAATAAAATTTTAAGATCTATGAGGTCTATGCTCTCCTCAATGCAGAAGACTATGTGTCAGTCAATGAACTCCAGGGAAGAAGAAAGACAAAACTTTCGCAATATGTTCAAGATCCTAACTGAGCTTGATAAGACCTTGAAGATGAACATTTATGAGACCCATGTCTCGAATGTAAAGTTTTCAAAGTTTGAAAAGGAATGCTTTAGCCGCCAAAGTGAACTGTTTGATATTGAGAGGCATATCAATGACGAACGCCACAGGGAAACCATGGATGAATTCAGTCTGGTGAAGAATCAGATGGTAGAAATGCAGGGTTGCATGAGCAGAAATGATAATGAACGTCAAGCATTTGCTGAAACCATTGCTAGAAAGTTTCAAGCAAAGGAGGATGCTTTAGGCAATGCTGAAGGTGCTCAACCTCGACCAATTCAAGGTGAGTCAAGAAGGAGAAATGATGGTGTGTCAACCGGGACAAGATCCAGGCTGGCCCCAAGTACTGATGACAATCCTAGGCCAACCAAGAGATGTGGTGGACGAAGCAGTGCTGAGCGTGGAGGTCGAAGTGGTGGTGGCCGAAGTAGGCTATCCAATGTCGATCAAGGTGGACGTGCCAGTGGTGGTGAGCGTGGAGGAAGATCGAATGCATGAGGTCCTGGTGGTCGCGGCTATCCTCATTTCATGAACATGCTTCCTGGGCAAGAGATGCTTCCCTCGAGTGAAAAGGGAAGAACAATGATCTCTCTTCTTTTACTCTGTTTAACTTTATTGAACATGGTTTCTTGATAGTTTTTCGAATACTGGTTCTTTTTGGATGAATGGTGTAAGTGAACAAGGTGTTTGTTTATTTACTTGATGAATCTATGTCTTGTTATTTGTCTGCAGGTGTGTAATTTCTTCATCAAAAATGGGGAAATTATTGGGTCAAATTATTTTGACTAAGTGTTGAAATAATTTACCCACTGATTTTTTTAATGATGAAATAATTTATGAGTTTTGATACAGGTGTATTGAGTCAACATATTATCAGACTTGGATCTAATGATGGCCATTAGACCGATGATGATTTTCATTCGCATAAAATTAGACGCACAGTTTAACTCATCGGAGTTAGATGTGCAGTCTAATAGACGTGTAAATTAGACGCAAGTCTAATAGAATTAGACGTACAGTCTAACTCATCGGAGTTACACGTGTAAATCTAATAGATGTGTAAAGAATTAAACGGATAGTCTAATGAATACACGGAATTAGACGCAAGTCTAATGGAATTAGACGTACAGTCTAACTCATCGGAGTTAGACGTGTAAGTCTAATAGATATGTAAAGAATTAGACGGATAGTCTAATGAATACAGGAATTAGACGTAAGTCTAATAGAATTAGACGTACAGTCTAACTCATCGGAGTTAGACGTGTAAGTCTAATAGATGTGTAAAGAATTAGACGGATAGTCTAATGAATACACGGAATTAGACGTACAGTCTAACTCATCGAAGTTAGACGTGTAAGTCTAATAGATATGTAAAAAATTAGACGGATAATCTAATGAATACACGGAATTAGACGTGAGTCTAATAGAATTAGACGGCCAGTCTAATTAGTGAAAGTTAGACGTGAGTCTAACTCCTTCAGATTAGTCTGAGGTAGAACCGGAATTAGACGTGCAGTCTAACTCAGTGAGAATTGAATGTGCCGGTCTAATGGTTATTGAATAATTAGACGGGTAGTCTAATTAGTGAAAGTTAGACGTGAGTCTAACTCCTTCAGACAAGTCTGAGGTAGAACCGGAATTAGACGCATCAGTCTAACTCAGTGGAGTTAGACGTGTCGGTCTAATGGTTATTTAATAATTAGACGGGTAGTCTAATTAGTGAAAGATAGACGTGAGTCTAACTCCTTCAGACAAGTCTGAGGTAGAACCGGAATTAGACGTGCAGTCTAACTCAGTGAGAGTTAGACGTACCCGTCTAATGGTTATTATAATTAGACGCGAGTCTAATTCTATTAGACCAGGCGGTCTAATAGACGTTTTTCCATTAGAAGGAGTTGACTTATTTCATTAGATTGATTTTCACAAATCCGTCTAACTGAAATACATCTAATGCTTAGTTTAAGCAGTACGCTTGAATCTAGCATTTCTCCTACCCACGTGCTATAGTTGTACCCTCCTTCTGCTCCACTTTCTTGTGAAGATTAGTACAAAAGTTATATGCATCCAATCAAGGAATGACACGTAAGAGAGTTTTTCTCATATTACCCGTTTTGCAGGTACATCCCTGATGGAATATTCGGCGCACTACCAGTTCTGTACGGCCACGATCCTTGTGCTCAGAACCTGCTGTTTACAATGGAGGCTTTCCAATGGAAGAGTGCCACGTATCATTCTTGAAGATTCGACTGTTAGCTCCTGCCCAGTATTTGACAAATCTTAAGGACAACGGACAATTTGTCCCAACAAGCCGAACGAACAAGCGAATACAAACGAACAAGCATTCTGATTTTGCAGAGAGAGAGACTACTCAATCATCTTGCTTACTGAACTTATTATGTGAAGCTTCTTTCTGATTGTACTGTGTGTGAATCGAGAGAGAGATCTAGAATCAAAACACCATTAGCTGAGTGATATTCTTCATCCTGTAATTGAACAGAAAGTGTTCTGTTCAATAGTGAGCTAAGTGTGTGTAAACTGTATTTGATTCTTATCATCTTATAGTGAATCCTTCCAGTGGTTGGAAGAAGGGGTGACGTAGGAGAGTTTCTCCGAACATTCATAAACAAACTGTTGTGTTCTTCATTTCTATCATCTTTTCATATTTTATCTTGTGCTTCAAACCCAAGTAAACAATTCCGCCTTGAATCTGTTTCAAGTGTTTACACAAGTTTGCGTAGAATAGAAAGAGATATTAATCCCTAACAGGATTTCTATCAAACCGTTTTTCATAAGCCTTCATCCTTAGTCAGACCCCCGTTTCTAACGATAAAGCCGATCCTATAACAATTCCCCTCATCATGCGGTGGATAATCTGGAGAGAAAATAAACTGAAGAGTTTTCGAAAGAAAAAGTTATGGATACGAGCGTCTCAAATTATTTATGTTACACATGTTCGCCTAAATTCGAAAAAAAATTACTTGTACTGGATGAGAATTTTTTAATCTTATTCGCATTTAAAATTATTACTTTATTTATTTATTGTTTGTTTTTTTTTCTTTCCTTTTGTAACGTTTAAACGCATTTTTCTCTAATTTTTTAATAAAAGTTGCATTCGGGTTCTTAAGAAGAAAAAATCCCAGAGAGGATATTTCTTTTCTTTTAAACCATTCTAGAAAGAGAGTAAGTGAACTCTATCTTTTTGTGTTAGTTGACCTAAGTCACACCCTTACTGCTGGGTTGGGGCTCGGCCTCCGAACCGTACGTGGGACGAGTTTCTGCCTCATACAGCTCGGGCCGAAGACCGGGGGAAGTTTCGGATAGATGAGGAGACCTAGCAGCAGCCGGTCGGGGCGAGAATAAGCTTGTGAAGAAGCTCACTTATCCCCAAAGAAAAGCGACCCTATAGTGCTAGCGATTCCACTTCTTTGGTACGATTCATTTTAGTACCTTGATTCCTGTGAGGAGAGGATGAAGCTCCAGCTTCGCTCTTAGTTCTACTCGGTAGAACAAGGAAAAAGGCTGAAACAACTCCTGGTCCTTCACAGCAACAAGGCCTCGAGTATAGACGCGAGGGAAAAAGGCTTGAGCCAAAAGTTGCACAGAGTGGACCACTTACACTAGCACTAAATTAAGTGGGACGGACCGAGACACCTGCATACAAGTCCCAACAGAAATGGGACAAGGGCCACAGGACCATCGGCAGCATAAAGGGTTGGAGCGATGGGAATGAAACTCTTCAGCACCTGCACAGATTGGTTGCAGACAAGACATTTGCAAATCCAATAAAGGTAAAAAGTCTTCCCGCGGGCTTCTTCTCTATCTTTTCGTTATTCTTGCAAGAACTTGTTGTATGCAGTCACAGCAGGCCATTCATTGATAGGCAACTAACGCACGAGATTCAGAAGCTTCAAGTGCAAATAGTTCAATGCCAGTTGGGGATAAATTGGTTAGGGAGACATTTAAAAAAAAATAAAAAAATAGGTGATGATTCTCCTCTATTGTAATTGTTTAAGGACTTGAAAACTCTTCCAAAAGTCTTCTAACCTTGTTGGTTGGTGATAGGCTATCTTATTTATAAAAGTTAAAAGTTTATATGTTTCAATTAATAATAGGAAAAATGATGCATTTATGCTTCCAAAGTTAGCTCTCATATTCAGGAGGTGTAATAAGAAATAATACTATTAATGTTACAGGGTAATAAGTTATAATCTTTTATTTTGTTTAATGTCAGAGTTACAAGGATCTGACAGAAACCTATTGGACACATACTTTGTCAGTTTCTATCTGATTATAGTTTTAATGCTTCTAAATCTGGTTAGTCTGATCAGTCACTAATTATTACTAATAGTTATAAGAAAATGGTCTCAATTAAAATATATAATTCCTTTCTTTCAGTTTACTTTCAGGTTGTAGCATTTGTTCCGGAAGCATTTTTTTCTGAAATGAAATTGGAGACATCAGATCAATTTGAAGAAGCTTCAAATGTGAGTGATCTTCAACTCCATATCTATAATATATAATTTAACCAAAAAAAAAGAAAAATTAAGCACATATATAACTCGCATAAATGCAGGAAGTTGGTGGCAAATACAGGCGTCGTAATGTTGGGTATTTAATTAATTTTTCATTAATCATTCATATACGGGAAGTTGTATTAATAAATTATAGTTAAGTTGGGTTGGCTATAAATTAATGAATTAATTAATTGTGCAGAACAAAATGGAGGAGTCAAATAATTAATTGATGCTCTTCTTCACCATAGGTAGGTTGAGTGGAGAGCTTGATCACACAAACACAATTACTTAGTACTTAAAGTAAGCATGCTTTAATCCCTTAATTTATAGGCAAATGATTCTAAATCTATTTCTATATTTGTGTTTTTTTTTGTCTGTAGCAATCTATTTTTGAAATAGAGGCTATTTAATTTATTACTCTTCTAACTAAGGAGAGTACTCATCATTTGTAATATGTTATATATATAAATTTATAGTAAGAATTCAAATTAATCTTTTTATCCCTGTTTTATTTAGGAGCCAGGTAAAATTACATGATTTTGATAAAGTAGAAATAACTTATTGGTAACTCCAGTAATGATAGATAAAAAAATTATGAATTAGGCTAGCTTAAAAACTTATTGAACCCACCAATGTAGCATGTAGCCTAGTGCAAGAGTCGGTTTAAGAGATTAAAATGTCACGAGTTCAATTCTATTTTAAAGCGTTTTGAGTTTAAACGGATCATAACTGTGGAATAATATGTTAGTTCTCTTTTAATTCCAAAATTTTTTTTTTAAAAAAAAACTTAGATAGCTAGAAAATTAATACTAACTTTATTTTGCCTTTGGTTTTTCCTTTGTTCCCTACATAAAATACTTTAAATGATTTTTTTAATTGCAAATCAATTAGATATGAGATATTGTGGGTTAGCTTTTCTGGGTAGTAAATTTTGGTTAAAACATAAAAATAAATTACAATTCAATCTTTGAAACAATCAACTAACAAACTTTTTAAAACATAAAACACATGTGGTTTTTATAAAGAAACTGTTGGAACTAATGTGGTAAGGGAATCAAGTATTTAAAAAGATGAATAAAAAGTGTATTAGAATCATCCCAACCGAGTCAAAGGCAAAGAAGGGAAGCAAACGAACATGAATTGATCGCGTGTTTTTATAAATCTTCAACTTAGGAAGATCACCAATAGAAACATATATATCTTCTAATGGAGATCACCCATAGAAGCTTACAACTCCTCCCTACCAATAGGTTAATGATTCAGATTCTCTATAGCCATATTTTTCACCAAAATATGATACACGACTTCAATTCATGCCTCATAACCGGCCCCAATGATTTTGGGCATAACTCAAATATTGTCAATTGAGTTTGATAGAAGGATTGGATAATGAAGCAAAATTTGGGATTAGACTCTACATCCTTAAAACACATACACCATCACAATTCACATAATACACATCTATTGTAGGTCAAGATCCTATCAAAAATAACACTACAATCAAAAAGGAGATCTTCCAAACTCTATATGTTATCACAGACACTAAGGTCTCAGAAATAGTTTACCCAACAAACACGTTTTTTATATAACTATGAGGAGTTGATAGAGAAATTGCATTTATAACAACTTTTCAAGCCATTTACTTACTGTGAAACCAATATGAATGAATCCAGGATATATTTGAATCAATCAAATAATCCCAATCAATCAAATAATCCCAAAACTATCATCTGAAACAAAAGTTGTCAAACGTCTTAGTATCAAAGGTGCCTTTTGAAGAAGCAAACAAAAGAAATGATCCAATGTCATATAAAATTTGAAGTGAACTGAATTGTATAATCTAAATATTAGACTTTATAGATGGATGCCACTTTACGTAACGAAATTTCTCACAGTCGGTTGCTCCGTTATCAATAAATTTGTTGACTAAATCATCCATCATTCCACACAACGCAATCTTAAACTCACTGCTTGGACCAGATTGATCATCGTCAACAAATCCTCCTCCAAACGCCCCTATTTGAGTACCATCTATGTAAGATTTGCAAGCCGACAAAATATGATGTGCACGAACACGAAAATGCCACTTAATCAACTCTTCAAAATGCTGCATCAAATATAAAAAAAATATATATTAAATTAAGAAACAAAGTAATCCATAATCATGAAATATCTATAAATAAATCTTCAAAATAAAAATAACCCAAATATAACTTGAAATAAAATTAAAAATATAATAAGATATTGAGATGGCAGTGGAGGAAAATAATTCAAAATAATTTGGGAGAAAATATAGGTAATTAATGTTCAAAATAAAATTCTAAATAAAGTAACAAAATAGTCATTATATAATAAAAATTGAAAAAATGATTTTTATTTTGCTAAATATTCTGTCTTTCATGTTGATAAAGATCTTAAAAAGTTTAAATCTGTGAAGTATTTTAATTAAAAATCAAAATAATTAATAATAATAATATAATAATAATGACGGATAATTTTCTTTTCTTCTTTTATCTGAAAAAACAATTCATCCTGAAGATAGTCATCATTCATATTGGTATATATGTTAAAAAAAATGTGAAATTAAAGTGATAAGGTATGTGAAAGAGAGAATCCTTTCTAAAAGAAGGGAGAGTACGAGGTTTATTAGAGATATCGGTTTGAACACACCAAATTTTATATCTTTTTATTGTAAAATAATAATAAAAACAAAAAAATTACAAATTAATTGAAAAGGAGAATATCGTAATTTTAAATTTATTATACCTTAATGACATATAACACCGACTCTCTTGTTCATAACTCAACAAAGTTTAACCTTACATATTAATGTGAGGTTATCTCACACATATTATGTTTGTTATTTTGGCCAAATATGTGATATAAAACTTCCAATACAAATTTTAGAACGTAAATCTCCATTTAAAGTATTAAAGTTCTTTTAGTACGAATGTTATTATATTATATAACCATATAATTCACACAAACTAGATTTTAGATCTATCCGTGTTTGTTTCTTGATTATAGATCTTCTCACAAATATATAAATGTCTAGATATTTAAACATGTCGTATTTTTATATCTCGTGTCATTTTTAATGAAACATTGTTCTCAATATCACTCTCCCATCAACATTAACAACAAATGTGACTAACACTAACATTGGTTCAAATTCCCTTGAGATACATATTGATCTCTCCTCTACACAAATCTCAACAAAGTCTCTCTTACCACTCATATATAAGTTAATTCTATATACTTTCTTTATGTTGAATCGTATGTCTACTCATTCTAGAATCATTCTAGAATGTAAATACAAAGTCCAAACTTATAGAAGATGATGTCAAAATCTCATCACCGCAATGGATGTCTTCAACTCAACTTGTGTTGACTTTGTGCTCGATCTCATGTTCCTACTAAAAACTATGTTATTACTAACACTTCCGTTTTAGAACCAACATGCATAATAGTGCCAAGAAAGATTTAGCATGAAGCTCTCCCATGATTTCTAAATTCAATATCTTTCTCTACAATCACACATCGTCAGTTGTTATTTGCTCGCCATAACAAAATATTGTTGGATGCAAATAAATTTTTAAAATTAAACATAAAGTTAATAGTTACTAAACAATACAAAGTATGTCTCGTTACTAATGGTTTTCATCAATATGGAGAAACATTGAGTCTTGTAGTAAGATCAACGACAAATTTTACCGTTTTAATTTTTGTAGTTACTCGTGGGTGGTCGATTCATCAATTAGATGTGCTTAATGTATTAATACATGATACACTTGACGAAGGAGTCTAAATGACACAACCTCTAGGTTTGTTTTATCCCAAATTTCTTAATCATGTTTATCGTCATAACAAACCAAATTATTGCCACAAAACAGACCCCTCAAGCTTGATAGGCTATATTCCTCAAAGGATTTAACAAAACAAACTTCATATATCATAGATCTTGCCAATAATATAATCTTCATGAGTGAGCTCATATCTCTACAACAATTAAACGTTTGAGTGATATATTCACAATTAAATATCTTGGTCACATAGAACAAGTTATAAGGATAAAAACATGTATTTCTTCCAGATTGATCATATCTCAGACAAAATACATTAAGAAATTCATACATGATATGCATCATGTCAAACCACTGACATACCTATTGATTCAGATTCATGATCCACTTTCTGATTCTACATTCTAGAAATCATTGGATTGATGTCAAATAAATTTTTCGATGCCTACTACATATTCTCAATCATGGATTATTTAATTCAAATTGGGTTGATTGTCTAGATGACCGAAATCAATAATCGGTTATTTACGTTTTTCTTCATAATAACCTCATTTTATTTTGAATATTCAAAGAAACAATAAATAGAGGCATAATCTCATAATATTGTGCAGTTGCTCATGCAACAACAAAATTATGTTGACTTTAATCATTTAAGTGAATTAAAAGTCATGTTACCTACTCCACATTCGGTGTGACAATATTAAATTTATTTGTTTATCTTCTAATATAGTGTTTAATGATCCTAAATACACATAAAAATTAATTTCATTTTGTTCACGAGTAACAGCAAAATTGTTTCACATCTAATCTATACTCACCTAATACTAAATTACATATACCTCTTGGAAAACCATTCTTCACATAGTATGTTTTACTTTCAGGTATATTAAAAAAGTAACAAATTTCTAATAATTAATTGAAGTCACATTATGTTATTCGTATTTATATTTCTATTCATACCCTATTTTTTTTATTCTTATTCTTATTTATGTTTCATTTTTTATTTATTTATTTTCTCAATTCAAATTTTTGAATGTAATTGTAAATGAGACAATTCAATTATATATTATTCTAGTAATAAAATATCTCAACAAAAGCAGCTCAGACATGTTTTTCAATTTTAGTTTTGAAATTGGATCTTTCATATTTTATTATATATCATTGAAAATCAAATTAAAATGGTCTTCACACACACAATATACAACTAATACACATATTTTAGCAAGGTTAGCTATAACATTATATAATTTATTACCTAGTAAACAAAAACCAAAAATAATTCTATGAACAAAAAGGATCTTTAAGCCTTCTTAAAACTAACAATGCTTCTTATTTGCATGACAATTGATATTATTCACATGAGGATGAATAAGGGATATCCCTGAAAAGGAACTTATTGACAAATTTGAGGTTCTCCATTATATTGATTTGTTTTTGTATCTGAAAGGAGAGCAATACAAGACATAAATGGTCGAGTGTCAAGCTCAATAACGATACCATCGTTAACCTGATCTACTCTGAGTTATCGAGAACAATGTTGAGAACTCTCGTGAAATTAAAGACTCCATCTTATTTTTTTTACACAAAACTTTGTTCCTAGCCAAGGGAAGTTAGCCTTATTACGGTAATATTTTACTTTTCAGTGAGAAAAGTTGTAAAACATTAAAAATTGTCTAAACAACAAAGCCATTCATCATGACTTCTTCACATTGGCTTTGGTCAAGGAGGCTTGAGACTATTTTGTTTTTCTTTTCCTTGGTAGGTCATTCACAGGTAGGTCTTTAATTGGGATATACTTTTTGGTAGGTAATTTATTTTTCTTTACCTTCTTTCCTAGAAATTAATGGATGTGGGATTTTAGTCTATAAAATAAAAAAAATAGAAGATCCTAATCTCATTTAGTTTTAAATTTCATTTTTCATTCCAATCTAACTTATGATGGAATTTAAAATAGATCAATTAGGCTATCACACAAGACACATGTAGCAAAATTTGAATTTATAATACATATTTGTCAATCAAAATTCAACACTTTTACAACCAGCAATTTATACATACATAAGTCATTCTTCTTACTTTACTAGTAAAAACAAATTGCTATGTGTAAACATAACTATCATAAACTAATAAAATAATTTTGAAGTAATTATAAATTATACATATACATACCTCTGGTGGGCTTGTAAGTGTGTTCATCATTGTCTTTAGTGATAGGATGAAGACAGACTCATTGTAATCCTTAGACTTCTTTTTACCCTTTTTTCCAACATAAATTTCTGAATTTCCAGGTTCATTGAAAAAGGGTTTAGAGTTGAAAATCAAAACTTGTATGGAGCACAAAACTTGTGCCATGGTTGACATTTTCGGTATCGGTTCACCTTCCTCAAGCTTCCATGTGTTCAATCGCACTATCCCATCTTTGGACATGTTTGGGTTCAATTGAAGACCACCCGAATGGTAGTAAACAATCTAAAAATGTATTTTTAAAAGGAACCGATTAGTATAAGTACTGTAACATCCAAAAAAATAAATATATGAATTGTTACAAACATAATTAAAAGTTGATGACTTCTATTTTCTTATAACGTTTTATCGTAGTGTGATTAAATAGATTTTATTGTGATTATGTATCGACTATTTTTTAAAAAGTGAACGAAAGATAAACTCTAAACCCGTGACCCATTTACATACCGGGAGTACATCTGGATATGAAGGAGGGAAGGCGAGATCAAAGACAAAGAGACCATCGTGATATGGGGTTCCAGCTGATCCCACTATGACGGCTTGGATAAGATCCATTCTTGCTTCACATGCTTTAACATTTATGGAGTCTGCAGAAGATGGATATTTAACTTATGATTAATTCTTTAACAAACCAAGTTAATGGAGATAAAGTTGATTGATATATTCATGATAAAATCATTTAAAATCTCTATGATACAAGTTATAACATAAATAGTTATAACTATAAGTCATGTAAAATTCAAAAAATTACTGTTAGAAAAATAGTTAGTTCAACAAAAAGAGAAAGTAATAATCCAATTCAAGGCAAACATGAGTCAACACATATCCTATACTTCCAAAAAAAAATGTAAGATATATGGGAAGGAAAATCGAACTAGATATGCACAAATTTTAATAATAATTGCCAAAAATTATAAACCCGAATCACATGCCAAATCAAAAAGAAAAATAAACATCATAAAAAAGGACAAGTCAATAAATTAAACAACTTATGTTACAATTATTATTATTTTAAATTTATTTAAACGAGTTACGAAAACATAAAATCACTTAGGCACATTTGAAACACTTTCTGAAACTAGATATGGACATTTTCCATATTGATTGAGACAATCAAATACAACTTCATCTACACCTTTAAACCTTTAAGACGCTCAAAGGCAATCACATCTAAGTTTAGGGGGAATAGATTAATAGAATTATCTAAAACACATTTGATCTTTTAGATGAAAAAGATGAATTTGATTTTGATGAAAAAAGTGAAGAAGAGAATGATGTTGAGCATTATGCAATTTCAAATGAAGAAGATGATCTTGATCTTCATGAAGAAAAAGATGACAATGAACTTTAGATTATGTTTTGAACTTTTTTAAAGTTTAAGAATTGGTGGTTTATGTTTTGAACTTTTATTTTGTTATGTTTTTTATTTTTGATACTTATATATTTTTTACGCTTTATTTTCAAATAACCCTTGCTACGCTATAGCCATGAACAGCTTTGACGCTATTGAGCGATATACACTATTGACAACTATGCACTAAGGTATGAAAAAAATAATATTCCTATGGTAATAATGTAGTTAATCCTGAAGTACCTTAACCTAGAACTAAATATTCAGTTTTGAAGAACATAAACCAGAATTCAAGTTTCAGTTATTAACTATATAAACTAGAATAGAATATTGATGACTTATCACCTTCAGTTGTAGTAAGTTCTCTTAATTTTATTAAAAACCTAAATTCCATGATTTATTCCAGAAAAGAATAAAGAAGAAGAAGATAAAGCAAACTCCTCACCTGGCATGTTGTCCAGAAATTTCAACTCTTCCTGGACTCTCTTAATCCACATCGACGAAGGCTGCCACAAAAGAAGCTCATTAAAAAATTGACATATATAAGCATGCATATGTGCAACATACACATGAACACAATCAAAGATGACAATTAACATAAATTCACCTTGTGCAGATTCAATGTTTCAAAGAAGTGATTTGGAAACCTATCCACAAAATCGAATCTCCCATAATGTTTAAACTCGGTCATGTCTTCGCCACCTGCATTTAATATAATCGTTAGAACCAAAACTGATCTACTGTCCTTCTAGAAGTATGGATAACTGCACATTTTGCACTAGCACAAGATGCACAACACTCAATCGAAGATTCAATAAACGACAAAATCACAAACTTACTAGGAATGGTATAATTGGGGGAAGCAACTGTCGCCAGAACTTTATCTACTTGAGTTTGCAGCGCTCGGAGGAAATCATCCGATTCATATCCGTCGCTATCATCATATCCGTCGTTATTTTCATGAAATCCAGATTTCCCCAATTCCTCAATGATAGGTCCCTGAAGGAAACAGATTAAAAGTTGTCACCACCAAGCAAATTTCAGCAAATCATAAAAACCCATAAACAGGAACAGACATGGGTGTGCTAAATAAGCCTCTATAAGGACAGATTGACAGAATATGGTGAAAATATGAAGAATTTGATGAGTGTAAAAAAAGAGAAACAATAGATTTATGTTTCACCTACCATAATTGAAACACATTACTAGGTTTCTTTTCAATCCAGTGACATTTCCAAGCTTAAAGGCTATCTAATCACCAAGAGAAGCATATATCTATCTATCTATCTAGTAAGTTGTTTATGCAACTGCAAGACCCAATTTGACTTAACACAAAACATAGTACTCTTGCCTACTAGAAAGGATCTAGAGAAGAAAACACATTCCAGATTTACTACAGAGCTTTGATCAGAGAAAAAGTAGTGATTAAAGAAAGCGATAGACTAAATGTGTAAACAAAAAGACCTGATTTTGAATTTCCTTGTTTGAGATGGAATCAAGGTAAGCTTGCAACTTCAAATGGTTAATACGATCCATATCTCTTGAAGAAAATGCCGATCAAAACCTAGCGGCGAGCGACTGAGCGATGTTCTCCCTCTCTAGGTTCGTTCAGTAATGATGAGGATTTCCAGCATCATGGACTATTTTTACTCAAGGCGCCAAATTCTGGCAATCCCAAATGATCTTAAGGGCTTGTTTGTTTCATATAAGTTATTTCCAATAAAGCAAATTAAGCTCTTGTTCGTTTGGAAATTTTTTTTAAAAACTAAGAGAGAGAAAAATTAAATAATGGGTGATGATATTGATGAAATAATGATTACTTTTAATAAAAAGATTTAGATGATATTAATATATATAAATAATATAAAAAAATAATAATTTAATATATAAGACATTTTAATATTTTAGTTAATAAAATAAATAATGTAATTTGTGAGAAGTAATTGATTGAAAAATTAATTTTGTAAAAATTAAAATAATTTTTTTTATCAAGCCTTAAAGAACTAAAAACATATTTTTATGTTTAGGTTGAATTATTTGTTTGGGCCAGAAATGGATTATATACAATTAATTATTTGTGTAATGAACTATTATGTTCTATTTCATATTTAAAATCTAGTATGGTTACCCCAAACTTTAATTTAAAAAGTTAATGATTTAAATAATTTAATCAATGAAGTGATTGATTGCTACTAAACTTTGTAACCTGTTTTGATTTGCTCGATAGTTCGTTAATAATTTTTAAATTTACTTTAAATTTGGTTGTGGTCATGCTCTTTAATTAGTCGCAAATTGTAAATGTTCCGCCAAAAATGGATTATTTACTATTAATTATTTGTGTATTATATAGTAACAAAAATTGATTTTTTTTTTCTTTTATAGTTTATTGCTTTAATTATTATATAGTAACGGATATCTAAATAAATTGTACACTATTATGGTGAGTTTTTAGTATATTTTTAATCGAAGACTCAGTACTATAATAAAAAGAAAATAAAATATTAACATTTCTTATCAAATTTTGTTATTTTATTTAATACAATCAATCAATGGTAAAATAAAAATAATAAAAATAAATATCTTTGATATTGGAATCTAAACACATTCATGTATAGGTTACTTATCATATAATCGTCCTTCAATTTTTAAATAAGAAAAATAATAAGGAAAAATGCTAAAAATCGTCCTTCAATTTTTAAATAAGAAAAATAATAAGGAAAAATGCTAAAAATAAATGTAGTAGATTGTGAAACAAAACAAATCCATAAGGTTGAAATATCCATGTTAAAAAATAAAAACATTAATAAAATCTTAAAAAAATAAAATAAAATGAATCGAACCATATCAATTTTGAGAATTTAATGTATTCACTATTTTTTTTTCTTCTAAATATGTCAATAGTTAACATTTTAATTACATGAGGGCCGACACTATGTGGTTGGATGATTCTTTTTGGCCTTCATTTAGTATCTTGTTAGCATGAAATGATGATTTATATGAGAAAAAAAATACTTGTCTATCAATGAGTATTCATTTCAAGAACAGTGGAGACAACTTCATACGGATACGGGTGATTTCGATAATTTACGAGCCTTTGTTACCCTAGTTCAAGTCTGACTTCTTAAGTAAGCTCCTTATAGGGCTTGTAGATGAGATTTCTCTATAGTGTTTGTTGGGACATGGGTGTAGCAAGACATGTAAATGAGCGAAAGGGGTCAAAAGACTCACAAGTCTTGTGTGTGAGTTTTCTGAGATGATCAAACACTTTGGCTTATTAGTTGGCCTTTGGTAGGCTAACAGTTCCCATTCAGCAATCTTGTATTGACCATATAGTGAGTGTTTCAATCCTCCTAAGTGACCGACTTGTCTTAAAAGGTTTTTTTCGTAGTTGTTCATATAACTAGTCCAATTTGATTGATTGTAAAGTAGTGGAGTTGGTTTCTTTTCACTGAGATTTGAGAATAAGTAGTTGGTTGGAGACTTAATCATACATATATTTACGATGATATAACTAGGTGGTGGTTCTCCTTTATGACAATTGTTCGTGGACTTGAAAACTCTTCCAAAATTGTTTAAAGTTGATTTGTTGGTGACATGCTATCTTATGCACAAAAGTTGAAACTTTTCGATTTATGATAGGGAAAAAGATTCATAACCTCTAAGATTCTAAATTTAGCTTTCGTATTTAGGAGGAGAATAATAAGAAATAATGCTATTAATGTTCGATTTATCTGAATTAAATTCTAATTTATCTTTGAAAATTTAAAACTAGCGTGAAAAGCGTACATGTACTTATATTCTTTTAATCTTTTTTCCCTTAAAATAAAATATATTTCCAATTGAAGAGTACATCATTATCTTTATCTCTATTGATGAGATATCTCAATTTGGGACAGCATAATATTAATTATTTTAGTTTGGTTATTTATAATTTAACCATGTAAGAAATTAAAAATATCACTTATGTATCATTAATTTATATGAATGACAAATATATTCATAAGTTATAAACTTAATTTTACATTATATTATATTATTTTGACTTATATTAAATATGACATTTGTAAAAAATTTTATTATATTCGTGACTCATAAATTCTAATAATATCTCACTAAATAGCATATACACAAAATAAATGTGTCAACCATAATGTGCCAATTTTTTTTTGTGTAATCTCAATCATATGTTGTATAAATATATTAATTAATTATATCAATATAGGATCAAAGAGATCGCCGATGTATTTAATCACAACTAGAACCAACAATGAATACATAAATCAATACAATTAATTGAAGAATCATATCATTATGCGAGACGTGAATATTTAATGCGCAACAATCTGTTCATGTCAATTTTCAACAAGTTCTATTTAGGTGAGATCAAACTTATATCATTAATGTATAAAATGACTTTAAAACATTATTATAATTGGAATATAAGTGTATACACAAACATTTGTAAGTCATAGAACAACAATATAATATAAACTCCCATTAAAACTAAAGATCCTAAAAAAAAATTTTGGGAAAAAAATGTAGCCAAAAGAGGGTTAAGTATATAGCCCGCAAACACACTTAACCATTTCACTAGACGCATAATTTATCACCTGAAGGGCTCGAACCCAGGACTTTTCAAGGAGGCTGGGGATATCCACTCTTATTGCTGTTAGGCTAGAAGAGGGGATGAAAGATCCTTAATAAGAAAATACCCATGTGAGTAGTGTACTCATAAAAGACCTTGTGTAGCAAGTCTTTTGTAAGATATATGATAACATGGAGTTTGTTCATATATGTTATATGCTTAATTGTCTATTATGTACTATTTCTTTAACAACAAGAAATTTAATATCAATAAAATTTGACTTTCACTAATTATTACTAAAGGTTATAAAAAATGATCATGATTAAAATATATAATTCTTTCTTTCGGTTTAAATTGTAACATTTGATCTGGAGGCATACTTGTTGAAATGGAAATGGAGACATTAGATCAATCTGAAGAAGTTGAAAATGTCATTAATTTTCAACTAGATATGTATAATATATAATTTAACCAAAAGATAATAAAATTAACCTCATATCTCATATAAATACAGGAAGTTTGTGACAAATGTTATTTTTTTTTGACATAATTAGAATATCACATCGGATGATATAGGAGTGTGAGTAGTTTCTTAGTATATATAAGAAACTCTTATCACAAATAGAATCCCACATCGGAAGATGATGAGAGTGAGAGATGTTTCTTTGTCTCTAAAAGTAACTCTCCACCCTTTGATTTGTGACACCTAATATTTGTATCTCTTCTTCCTTATTAATTGATAGTCTTTGTGCTCGGAGATATAAAAAACATTTGGCCGAACTTTGTTATCAAATTCATAGTGTGTTCTTTTTATGTTTTTTCTTTTATTCTATCAGTTTTCCACAACAAGTGGAATTGGAGCCGAAAGTTTGTCCTTGACATGGCGGTTGAGGCTTCAAATGGGAATCAACTCCTTCGTCATCCTGGACAAGAACCTCAATGTCAAATTTGAAATTTTTGGTAGAATTTTTTAATGGTATTGGTCATTTTGACATGTGGCAATGTGAAGTTCTAGATTGTCTTTTCCAATAGGGTCTAGACGCTGCTATTGAGGGCAAAAAGCCAGATAATATTGAAAAAAAGAATGGAGTATCATGAATCGATTGGTATGCAGAACAATTCGATCGTGCCTATCTAGAGAGAAAAAGTATGTCGTGAAGAACAAAACTTCTACACAGAAACAATGGCAAGCCTTGTAAGATGAATTTCTGAAGAAGAGTGGTCAAAATAAGCTCCTTATAAAAGAATATTTGTTCCAGTTTGATTACAAGTCATGTACCACTATGAATGAACACATCACTAAGTTTAATCAATTAGTAGCAGATTATTTAAATTTTGAGGTGTAATTTGAGGATGAAGATTTGGACTTGATGTTGTTATTGTTCCTTTCTAATTAATTTGAATATTTAGAAATATCGTTACTTATTAGGAAGATAAATTTATCTTTTGATGCTGTAAGTTCTGTTTTATATAGTCACGAATTGAGAAAGAAGTAAAAAACAAAATAGCTACAATAGATGAAGAATTGGTGGTCAGGGCCCGTCAACAAAGTAAATCAAAAGGGGAAGGAGGAAGATTCAAAAGTAGACTTGTCAAAGATGAATGTTCTTTCTGTCACGAGGAAGGAAATTGGAAGAATAACTACCCAAATTTGAAGAAAAAAGAGAAAGATTTTAAAGATGAAAATGTTGCAAAAACTAAGGTAATGCAAATTCAAAATTCTCTTTGTCAATGTCACGCACAACATCACATCCTAACACATGGATATTGGACTCAATCTGCATTGATCATATGACACCAACTCGAGAGTGGTTATTTGACTTTAAAAATTAGTTGGTGAAGTTGTTTACATGAGAGATGCTAATACATGTAAAATTGTTAGAAATCTTGTCTTGAATAACATAATATATATATATGATGTTACAAATAAATAAAATAAAATTAAATATACGAAAAAGAAATCACCGATTGAGATGTTGATTTGAGGCATGTGCTTATCACATTTCCCTTAAAACAGTTCAATCGTCTCCCGTTTGTGTTGGAGCTTATCGCAAATGACTGTCTTCCAGGATATAACGAATCTAGTAGTGATTCTTCACTGGAATCACTACGCATCGAACTTGATCAATGTTCCTGAACAATAACTGGGTTTTAAAGGAAAATATCGAGCAAAGAACTCGAAAAACACTCACAAAACGAGAAGAGGTCTTTTAGAATTCTAGTGTGAGAAAATATAAGAGGATAGTGTTTTTGTACATGAGATGGTGTGGGATATAATGTCTATTTACATTGTTGAAATAATAAACTGTTAATTAAATCATCAATTGATCCAACAATTGACATTACTTGCCTCTTCATTTACTTTAATATTTCTTCTTAATGAAGGGTAATTGTTTGTCAAAATTAATTAAGACATTTTTTTCAATACTCACGTTACATGGTTTTTCAATTGTTAATAATAATATTAAATTATAAACAATTAATAATAATAAACTCATGTAAGTTACACTAGAGATTAATAACATTTTGTTAATTGGTGATCAAGACATTTTAAATTAATTCAAATTATACATTTGGATCAAATTTCACCCATTAATTCACGTTTGAATTTATGTGAATTTGATATAATTTTATTACCCATATTCTAATTTCCATTCATTAATGGAATTTATATAGTTAGTTTAAAAATTACAAAAAAAAAAAATAAAAGAAATATGTTCAATAAAGCTGTGAAATGATGATATGTCCACCAGAATTATCAAAGATGTTCGGTACATACCAAATATAAAAAAGAATCTCATTTCTTTGGTGGCCTTGGAGTTACAATGCCTACATGTGAGAATAAAAAAATTGAATTCTTAAAGTAATCTCTAAAGCACTATTGATGTTGAAATCTATCAAGAAAAGTAATAATCAGTATTACTATCAAGGTAATATAGTTAATAGGACATCTACAACTATATCAACTTCCGACATTAGTAAAGAAACAGAGGAAAAAACTTTGGCATATGCGTTTAGGAAATGCCGGTGAGAAATCAATGCAAATTTTTGTTAAACAATGATTGTTGAAAGGTACAAAAGTTTATAAACTAGATTTTATGAGCATTGTATTCTCTCGTACCAATTGTTAGAGTTATGTGAGAAATTAAAACTTGCGGAAATCTTCTTTTAATCTTTTTTTTCCTTAGAATTAAATTGTTATATTTATCTCTCAATTGATTTGGGACACGGAACCCACAATGACTTTATGATTCTCCTACAAAAGAGGTAGAGTCCCATTACATACCTTTAAATTTGGGGATACATCAATTTTTCTCACGATTGAGGAGTTTACGTCCATCTTGATCATCAGGACCAAAAATCTACTTCAACTTAAGACATTCACCGAGTCCATTTCATTGAGGAAGATACTACAAGAGGAATTCGCCATATCCGAATCCCTATTGAAGATGAACATAATTGACCAACAGAAGTAGTACAAATTGGTGGTCAAAGACAACCTTGTCACAAAATTCGACAAGGAGAACCTTATTACTATCACCATCTTCATGAACCATTTCATACTCATGCCTTAAGATGACAAGACCTCATCCAAGGTATTTAGGGCCGCTTATCTCATGTAGTAAGGAGATAAGAATATATCGGGTCTAGTGCTATCCAAGACCTTGATAGGTTTGAACGAGAATGTCTCGATGGGGATCTCCCATTTATCCTATTCATATGGTTTTTTGAGAAAGTGAAGAGCATCCTTTGAATTCCTTCCAGGTACCTATTGGCTCCCGATACTTAAAGGAGTCATCTACTCTTGGTAAAGCTAGACGATCTAATATCATGTGATATGCATATACGCAATTTGATGCCATGATATAGCATTTCTGAGATGAAATATGACATAGAGGACTTGCTCATGATCTAAGAGTTTAGACTAAATATATAAATGACTTATTATACGAATTCCTTATTCAAATAATTCGGGCTAGACGTGATGATCCCATCAACGAGAATAAAGAACTTTTTTTTTTGAGAAAATGGTTAAAACCATTTCATTAAAATCCCAAAAGTGGGAGGTCAAGAATCAAAGCTAGACAAATCCTAGATATGATTAAAAAATGACCATCAAACGACCCTAAAGAACTTGATTAATAGTAATAAAACATACAAGAAATAGAGATTACAAACTGTATCAAATCATAATTATCGCAATCAGGATTTTTATTTCCATACCAACTTGATATTCAATAGGTTGTCATCCTCTTCCCCTTGTTCTTCCTCTCCCCCTTCCCATTCCTCTTGCAATGAAAAGGGGATGAGCTGAAGAGGTTGATGAATAATGCTTATTCTCATTTTGATTTCTCTTTCTATATGAACCCGTTTGGATTTGATAGAAAGAATTATTCTTCAGGATTTCTGGGCTCTTCATCTTGTTGTTCTCAACTTAAATGTCGAGATCATTGTCTTTATTTCTTTCAACTTCAGATTTGGAATTCTCTACAACTTTGGATTCCTTTATATCAACCTTGGAATTATCTTCATTCTCTTGATTAAACTGCGTATCTTCCTCTCTATTTTCATCAACAACCACTTCAATTTGATTGTGATTACTCAACTATCTATTAAACATGATTAGGTTGAGGTTCCTCCTTCTTTTTTTGTACTACTTTCTTCTTGTACAAAATTTTCTTTATCTTCTGTTTCATGTTATTTAACAAAGATAACTTATGAAATGTTCATCAATTGAAAAGTCCGTATCTCGTTCTTAGAGAACTAGACATGCGGTCCTCACTAAGTTAAGTAAAGTGAATATATACACATTCTTTTTGGTTCCATTTCCTTTTCTAAAAAACTCCTATCTTTAAGGGATGTTCAAACTGCAAAGTTGGTCTAAGCCCCATGCCTTACCTTACGCTCGATTCATGTGGGTAGGATGATGGATTTAATGATAAACTCAAATAGCTTGTTTTTAAAAAGTTGTTTCACATGTATTGATTTCTTAGATAATTTTTTGACTCTCCTTCCTCTCGAATCTCGTAAAAGTGGACGAGAAGACTACTTTATCGGGAGTTATCTCATCTAAAACGAGATGAGGAACCAAACATAGGATTTTCTAAGAAAAGCATTTATGATTAGTCTGTAAAGGCTTTAGATCGATATGTACGCGGAAAGATCGATCTAATTGACTTTAGAGTTGCCACTTTAGTTTTGCTTCTCAAAGAAACTAAGGAAAAATCAGAGTATTCGTTTTTAAGGGTTCAGTTCTTGGTTACATGTGGGAAAGAGAATCAACGCTATGGCCAATATGCCCATCCTAAACGGATGTCTCTACTCCAAAATTATTGTCCGTTTAGATGTTTTAAATGATTGTTACACTTGCGTTATGACTTCAGAACTCTTTTATTCTTGTTAGTATCAGAATTTATGTCTAGAAGGGCTATCCCTATTTATTTCTTAGAGATGAGTCTATGACTCCATAGTATTAGATAATGTTAAAACAAACAAGCTAAGAACGATTCCTAATTAAGAAGAGAACACAAACAGGAATTGAAGAGTTCACATTTGCTTGATAAGAGATTTGTTTACATGTAAATGTTAAGAATAATTTTAGAAGCATGTTGGAATTTTCTTATGAGTTTTTGGAGTTATAAAATATTGTTAAATAAAAATTGTTAATTAAATATTAGTATTAATTAACTATTAAATAAAGAGCCTAACCGTGTGAATCTTTTCTAGGATTAAATTAAAGATGCCCAAAATTGAAAACGACATTTGGACCAAATCGGCATTTAAAGCATATCGGCTTTTGAAACAAATCGACTTGTGTATATTGGCTTTTGGTGCATATCGAATTTTGGAAATATCTACTTTTGGACCACTCCGGCATTTGGGAAATATCAGCTTTTGGACCAAATCGACATTTAAAGCATGTAGGCTTTTGGTGCATATCGACATTTGAAGTATATCGGCTTTTGGTCCATATCGGCTTTTGGTGCATATCGGCATTTGAAGCATATCGGCTTTTGGTGCATATTGGCATTTGAAGCATATTGGCTTTTGGTGCATATCGACTTTTGGTGCATATCGACTTTTGAAGTAAATCGGCATTTAAACCAAATTGACTTTTGGACCATTCCGGCATTTGGGAAATATCAACTTTTGGACCATTCCGGTATTTTTGGAAATATCGGCTTTTGGACCATTCCGGTATTTGGGAAATATCAACTTTTGGACCATTCAGGCATTTCGGAAACATCGGCTTTTGGACCATTCCAGTTTTTGGTACAAATCGACATTCTAGACATTCCGGTTTTCTGCAGATTGACTTTCTGCAAACACATCCGACATTCTACATTTCAGCACTTCACATTTCGGCACCCAATATTTCAAAATTTCCATACTTAGTTAACTAGGGAACATATATATAGATATTTCCTGAAATATCAGACGTCAACTTTACACTTCCTAGATAAGCATTTCTATTTAAGTGCAAAGACTGATGAAGATCTTCTCACACTAGCATAACCAGAATCAGGGACAGATCAAACAGTATGAACCATAAATTCCTTGGAAATTGAAATCGCATCAATGAGAATTTGGCTTACAATTATTCAAAGTATAGACAGAATAAAAAAATATCACATACGATGTACTATTCTGAACTCCAACCAATCAAAATCAAGACAGTGGTCTTATGAAGCAGATATAGCCGTTGAGCAGCAAATGTATCCGTTGATATTTTTGTCTACTTAAGAAGACATATGTTAATCTGCTTCAGCACCTTTTTACCTTTGATCTTCGAACAACTAGCTCTTGAGAACAATCCTCTACTATCAAAATTTTCAAGCTCTAAAAGTTCTATAAGCCTCCAAATGTGTTAGAGTTCTAAAAGTGTATTACAATACTACCTATTCTGTGTGAGTGGTGAGCGTTGTAAGTTGACAGAATTTGTTTTTGTTCAACAGATTGAGTATATTGGAAGGTCGAAAACAGGGAGTAACGAAGCCCTGGTTGTTCGACTGAGTTTGCATACGTGTTGTAAACAGACTGAATATTCTAGTGAATATCATTCTCAAAGGTTTGAGAAGAAAGGTGATGTAGGAGCTTTGTCTCCGAATATCCATAAAATTTGTGTCTTGTTTCTTCTGTTCTCTTCGCATTATCCTAATCTTTTCGTATTGCTTCAAATCGAAACAAACACTTCCGCACTTGAACTCGATTCAAGAGTTTGTGACGACTTGTGTAGAGTGGAGACAAGATAATAAACCTCTAACATGGTTATTATCGAACGGTGTGTGTGTAAGTGTTCAACGTTGCGAGACCCCGTCTCCTTCGGCGATCCCGATCCCATCAAGTGGTATTAAAGAAAGGTGTCTCTACTCTAAACCAATAAAATATCAACATGTCTATCGTCAACATGACCCCAATGTTCGAAAGTGAAGACTTCATCAATTGAAAGCTACGCATGCAAGTGTACTTAGCTTCAGTAGACGATGACATGGTGTACATTATCTCTGATCGTCCAATAAAGATTGACAAGGAAGGAAGTGAGTGAATAAATGATGATAAGAGGAAAAACAATCTTGACAATCTGGCCAGGAATTTTATCTATAACACTCTAGATAAAAATACGTTTGCAAAAATTAGAGCATGCACTATTGCCAAGGAAGTATTGGAGAAAATCACCCAGCTTAATGAGGGCAACGAGCAAACCAAGGAAAACAAATCATGGTGGCCACTCAGAAATTTGACAACGTCAAGATGCGCCCCAGAGAAACCATGAAAGAATTCTGTGATTGCTTCACAAGTAGTGTGAATGAACTTTCCCTTATGGGAAAACTTACGACAAAAGGGAGAAAATCGTCAAAACGCTAAGAGCTCTTCTCAGCGCTTGGGATGTCAAGACAATGGTGATGAGGGAATCCTGGAGTCTTCATAAGATGCATCTGTACGATATATTTGAAGATCTGAAAGCTTATGAGTTCGAGATGAACTCAAGAAATGAAGATGAGCCTTAAACTTCAAATGTGACCAAAGCTCTGGTGTCCTCTGTGGAACCAGTTGTCCCTGTACTTATCAATTCAGATGAACAGTTCAACGAAGATGTAATGGATATACTTGCAAAGAAATTTGAAAGATTCATAAAGAAGAGTCAACCACATTCATCCTACAACAACAACAATAACTACAAGGCTAAGGTACGCTGCTTCAACTGCGATGCTCTTGGTCACTACAAGTCAGAATGTCAAAAGCCAAGAAGATATGATAGAAAGCCAGCCGATCAAAAGAATAAGGAAGATCAAAATCATCCAACAAAGATCAGAAGGCAATGGTGGCAGAGGAAAGCAAAGACAAGTGGGCTCAAAGTGATTCAGAGTCAAGCGATAGTGACGATAATGAAGTTAAATTCTTCATGGCCAACGAAGAAGTGGTATTTGACTTTGCATCTGAAGAGTTTACTCGAGACGATTTAATTACTGTACTCAATGACATGGTCATTGAGTACAAGAATCTGTCCGAGCTCGTTTCAAACCAACCTACCAAAGTGAGTAGTAGCACAATTGAACTATCCTCCAAGAATAAGAAGCTCAAAGAGACAATTCAATTGTTGACTGAAGAAAACGAAAGAATCATGTATGTGATTGTTGCATGGACGAGATCTGGAAATGTTGTGAGTTAGATGACGAACCATCAAAGGCCTTCCAACTGCAAGTTTGGTCTAGGCTATGGCAACAACAATCCAAGTACGTCATGTAAAGAGTTGAAACCCAAGAAAGGAAAGCTTCCTTTCATAAGCTTTGTCAAGGAAATGAAGAAAGTTAAGGTTCAAATGAGGAAGTATTTAAAAAGGAACTGAAATATGTGGAGCTAACCGATAAGTCACGGTGGCTCAATGCGGAGAGAAGGAAAGCCAGCCGGTCAGCTAGGTGTGAACATGATAAAATTCCAAAGAGGTATCATCACAACCCACCCTCAAAACACGATAAATCATTCAAAGAAAGACAAAGAGACGTCAAGCCTAATGCTAGTAGGGTTATTAAGACTAACATCGGGAGATAATAAGAATAATACAAGTATGGATCCCCATGGGACTAATTAACTGTGGACCCAATTGAATATGGTTACCAAATGTGTAAATAGTTTTATTTGCAGGGAAAATAGGTTAATTGCTTGGAGAAATCAGAATGGTACCTGGACAATGGATGTTCAAGGCATATGACCGGAAATAGAAAACTTTTAACCAACATTGTAAAGAAATTTGGATCAATAGTCACATTCGGTGACAACTCTAAGGGTAAGATTGTGGGAAGGGTAAGATTGTTCATGGTAATCTAACCATAAACAACGTGTTGTTGAAAATCTGTGTTTTAATCTTCTTAACATTAGCCAAATGTGTGATATATGATATATTGTTGAATTCCATAGACAAGCATGCATAGTCAAGGATCAACAAGGAAGTACCTTGTTGACAGGGTATATGATAGAAAATGTCTACAATGTTAACTGGAAAAATAAGGCAACTAACTCTATTTGCATGATAGCTAAACATGATTAGAAATGGCTTTGGCATAAGAGACTAAATCATCTAAACTTTAAAATTATTAACACTATCTTCTCTAAAGAATTAGTTGAAGGTATTTGATAGGATCGGTGCTACCAATAGAGACTAGGGTCTGACTATTGATAATAGCTTATACACTTCAGTTCGATTTTCACTATGTTAAAGTTAAAATATGTTTCTCTTATTCGCAAATCGTTCGAACTCTTGAAACAAATTCAAGTGCGAAAATGTTCGTCGGATTTGAATCTTAGAACCAATGAAAGATGAATGGCAGAAAGTAAAGAATACATCGAGTTGTTTATGGATGTTCAGAGCAAACCCTCCTACATCACCCTTTCTTCCACAACCAAAAGGATATCACTAGATACTTTGAATCGAATACAACTCACTGATCTAACTAACTCTCTGTTGAACAAAACAAACTTTGTTCAACTTACAACACATTGTTCATGACTATCAAATAGTCTAGTAACTTATCTCTCAACTTAACGCAGTGATTTATAAAATACACTTAAGAATAAAATATCGAGAGAGAGTAAGTTGATTCAAGAAATCAAGCTTGTAGAAATCTGGTGATTTAATTAGAAAGAGAGAGCTTCAGCTTCTGTCTTATATTTTCAGCCACCAATTTTTCTGTTGTCTTTAGGCAGCAATTTATTCTTGAAAAACTTCAACGGTCGAATCTTCCATTTTGGACACAATCCTCATTCCGTTGGAGGTACTATTCATGAGGTACTGGGTAGTACAACAGGAAAAGATTCTTGAGATCGTGGTAATACAATGCAATACAGGCAATTTGAATTATGGTGTACGTGATAGTTGTTCATTTGTTGAGCTCTACTGCCAGCTGTTTGGAGGACTCTACTGCCAGCTGTTCCATATACTCATCCGCTTCAGATGCCCAGCCTCTAGACATCTATCTTCCTTCAGATGCCATCTTTTTATCTTAGATGCCCATCTGATCATTTTACCCGTCAATCTGATCATCTTAGCTGTTCATCTGCTTAGAAGTACCCCATCTAAAAACCTTTTAGACGCATTAGACACCCCATCTAACCACGTGCGTTGACTTTGAGACATCTGCTCGCGCGCGTTGACTTTGAGTTGTGCCTGCAAATTAAAAAAAATCAAATTATTAATTATGCATCTGATAAAATTTGAACCCAAGTCACCCGCATGACAAGCAAGTGTATTTACCACTACATCACAAACAATGTTGATATCTAAATATATATTTATATATTTGATATGACTAACAATTATTGAACTTAGTTTTATCCATTTATTATCAAAAACCATTCCATCAATCATCAAATCAAAATTGTTAAGTTATTTTAAATTAATTAAAAATCTTAACCCAACAATTTCTCCCTTTTTTATTAATTAAGCTAAATTATCAAAACCAATTTAAACATTAAAAATCTTAACCCAACAATTTCTCCCTTTTTGATTATTTAAGTTAAATTATCAAAATCAGTTTAAACATTAAAAATCTTAACCCAACAGTATTCCTAAACTAACGTTTCCAAGAGATAAAGTATGTTCTGCATGTCAAATGAGTAAAAAAATTAAATCAACTTTCAAAGCTAAAGGAAATATTTAATCTGAAAGATGTTTCGAGCTGTTACATATGGATCTTTTCGGCCCAATTAAGATATTAAGTTTATGAGAAATGAAGTACATCTTAGTAATTATTGATGACTATTCTAGGTTTACATGGGTTATTTTCCTGCCATCAAAAGACCAATCTACTCCTAATTTGATTAAAATGCTTAAAAGACTACAAAATGAAAAATCAATAAAAGTTAATAAAATTAGAAGTGATAGGGGTACTGAGTTCACTAATAAGAATCTGTCTTTCTACCTTGAGGAATCTGGAATTAGACATGAGTTGTCTAGTGCTAAAACTCCACAGTAAAATGGCTTGGTTGAAAGGAGAAACAAAACTCTAATGGAGGCAGCTAACTCAATGATAGCTGACTCTGGTGCAGCTCAAAGAATTTGGGCAGAGGCCATTAACACAACATGTCATACTCAAAACCGGTCAATCATAAACAAAAGATTTAATAAAACGCCTTATAAAATTTATCATGGTAAAACTCCTAACAATAAACACTTTAGGATTTTTTGATGGAAATTCTACATTCATAAAAATTATTTGACCGCTTTTGAAGCCAAATATGATGTAGACATTATGTTAGGATATTCTTCTGTAAACAAAACATATAGAGTATACAATAAACAAACTCTAACTATTGAAGAATCATCCTATGTTGTGTTTGATGAATCCGTTGAAAATAATATCCCTATATCCATTGACTTGTCTAACAGATTGGAAGATGTCAATTTTCAATTTGATAGCGATGATGAAGTTATAGTGGTCAACCGAAACATTGCTCCTGACCAAGTGGCTGAAAATGTTGAAGCTCAACAAAATCAAACCAAAACTCAACAAACGAATAATAGTCTATTTAACATTGAGAATACCGGTCGGTCAAATGTTGATCAATTGACCGATCAAACATGTCTTGACCAAATAACCGGTCGGTTTAGAAAGTGTTTCGGAACCAAAATTCAAATGGAACAGAGATCATCCTCCAGAGCTAGTAATAGGTGACCCCTCTACGCCTATTAGTACCAGAAATCAACTGTTTGAAGAATATGCAAACTCTCTTTTCATCTCACAGAGTGAACCTAAGAAGGTTAACGATGCATTACTTGATCCAAATTGTATCTTGACAATGCAAGAGGAACTAAACCAATTCAAATGAAACAAAGTATGGCATTTAGTTCCAATACCATCTAATCAATCTGTCATTGGAACTAGATAGGTCTTTCGAAACAATATGGTTTGGTCATAAGAAACAAGGCTAGACTAGTGGCCCAATGATATAAATAGGATGAAGGAATTGACTTCGAGTAGTCATTTACTCCCATTGCCAGACTTGAGACTATAAGAATATTTCTAGCGTTTGCTGCTTTCGAAAATTTCAAAGTTTTTCAAATGGATGTTAAGAGCGCTTTCCTTAACGATATTATCAATGAAGAAGTCTATGTTGAACAACCTCCTGGTTTTAAGAATACTGCATTAATTAGTCACATTTACAGATTTGATAAAGAACTTTATGGTCTTAAACAAGCCCTAGAGTATGGTATGATACCCTTATAAAGTTTTTATTTGATCATAATTTCACTATAGGATCTGTAGATAAGACATTATTTAAATTTGAGAAAAATGATCATATTTTACTTGTATAAATTTATGTGGATGATATTATATTTGTGTCAACAAACCCCAAATTGTGTGAGAAATTCTCTAAGTTAATGACAGATAAGTATTAGATGAGCATGATGGGGGGGGGGGGGGGGCTAAGTTTCTTTTTGAGTCTTCAAGTTCGTCAACTTGAAGGAGGCACATTCATCAACCAAGTGAAGTACATAAAGGAGCTGCTCAAAAAGTTTAGTATGGAAAGCAGCTCTACTGCCTCAACTCTAATGAGTACATCAATCAAGCTTGACAAGGATGAAGATGGTCAAAGCGTTGATATAACCGCGTATCGTGGGATAATTGGATTTTTGCTCTACCTAACAGCAAGTAGGCCAGACATCCTATTCACTGGTGGAGTTTTTGGAAGATTCCAAGCTAATCCTAAACAATCTCACTATGTAGCTTCTAAAAGAATCTTAAAATATCATAAGGGCACTAAAAATGTGGGACTATGGTATTCGAAGGATTATAGTTTCAATTTGATCAGTTACTTTGATGCAAATTATACAGGTTGCAAAGTGGACAAAAAAAAGTACAAGTGGAACTTGTTAATTCCTTGGGGATATACTTGTTTCATGGCATAAAAAAAGCAAACCTCAATCGCTACCTCAGCAGCTGAAGAAGAATACCTTACCCTAAGAAGCTGCTATGCCAACTACTTTAGATTCAACAACAATTAAGAGATTTTGGTATCGATGTTTTAGAGTCCCTAATCTTTTGTGATAACACACGCGCAATTGCCATAATCTATAATCCGGTGTTGCATTAAAGAACCAAGCACATCGACATCAGACATAATTTCATTCGAGATAATGCGACGCAAAAACACAGTCGGATGAAATATGTCTCAACCGATCAACAAGTGTCTGATATCTTTACCAAGCCACTCCAAGAGACTAAGTTTTCTTACATTAGAAATATTTTGGGTCTTGCAGATATTAATTAAACATTTTTAAAAGCGCGACATGCATTAAGGGAGAATCTCCCTCATTTTCGAAAAATGCTCATTGCACCTGTTTTCATGAAAAATCGGGCATGCATTAAGGAAGAAGCCCTTGCTTCTTAAAAACATGTTAATTGCATTTGTTTTCATGAAACATCGGGCATATTCTCAGGGAGAAGCCTTCGCTTCTCAAAATGTGCCAATTGCATAAAATTTTAATTTTGGCACTCTTTTAAAACTGATCGGCTTTTTAGGATTTCGGTATTTTCTCAAACCGGTCGGTCTTTCAGATTTTCGGTTTTCTAAAATTTCTCATTTGCATAATTATAGAAGAAAAATAATCTTAAGAAGATAAAACCGAACAATTTTTCCTTTTTGAAATCAATAAAGATTATTCAAATGAGATACATGTAAAATAAACCGGACAGTTCAAGCAATCTGGAGATTAAAGCCGACCAGTCATTTTAATGTTGAACAAAAACCGCTCGGCTCGGCTTTTATTCATATAAATGATCGGTCCCTTGAGTAAAGGATGTGAATAAAACTATTCGGTTATTTATGTGAACATTTCGGCAATATCATCTTTAAAGACAAAATGAGAAAGCAGTTTTAATTAATTTCATCTGCATTTACTTCTTCTACAATATTAAAAGGTCAAACCTCGAGTAACGTGAAGGTTTATGTCTCTCAACGTTCACATTTATGACCAACATAATGGTTAAATTCTCTTGACCAATAGACTCTAGGATGTCTCTTAAGTGGTAACTTCCTCTTATTTAAAGACGTATTCTTTAAGAATAGTTCACATAAATCCATTTTGGATCTCTCTAGGCGAATCTAAGAGATAGAGCTCTTTCTTATAACCAAACAACTTTCTTCTTCCTTCACAAATTTTGAAATGGATCCAACTTTTGCCCGCAATACTTTAATCGTCGATTTCGATTCCATTCTTTTTATTAAAGATGAGGAAGTTCTTGAGTTATTCCTTTATTTAGAAAACTCTAGATTAAGAAAGTTTCCCAAAGGGTCTCAAATGATTCATGAAGAGGAAGTCTTTGAACTTTTTGAAAACGCAAGAGTCGTTGATGATTCCATCCTGTCAAAAGTGGCAGGAAAGGAAGTTATTCTTAATGAGGTAGATTTTGCTTGGCCTTTTGACCTTCTTACGGAAGGATTCTCTGAGTTCCATCCATCCCAGACAATATTATTCACGATATGGCCTTCCTTTTCCCATACTCCTCCACTCGCGTGGAAACTCGTGGAGTTAAATCTCTGTGGAAACCTGAGTTCCAGATTCTCAACGATATCGTTGGAAGGTATATGTTGGAAAAAGAGTCCACACACTTCCACACAAATAAAATCTTCGAAATGATGATCGCCATAATCAAAGGCACTCCAATCAACTGGTCGAAAGTCATTTTTGATAATTTGAAGAGAATGGTCTCTTTACCAAAAATGATGATCGGGTATGTCTCCCAACTAGGTCGCATCCTCCTCGATAACAACGTCCATCTTGGACCAAGAACCCATCTAAGATCATCCCACATCCTAACCAAAGACAAAGTCATGAGCTGGATCGATAGGGTAGAAACGACAAATGCTAGGAAAGAATCAAGTCCAAGATCTTCCAGTCATTAGATCCTTATTAGATCCTGTGTTAATTTTCCATCATCATCATGTTCAAATTTTAAAAGTGTAAACCGATCATTTTGTGTTTTAAAACCGGTTATTTAAATTTATGTTTTAAAAGTCATCATCCATTTATATTTTATTATATTTATTAAATGAAGTTATGGCTTATTTGACATTAAATGTATTAATTAAATTGCATAATTAAAGTCATTCCTTTTAAAACGGTTATAAAGAAATTTATGATTAAAAATAATGATTTTATCTTGAAAACACGCTATATTTTTGGCGCCATCTTTCCTCTTTTAATAGCGTTTGGGAATAGGCGCTATTAAAAGTGACGGTTCGAATTTAAGTTAGTTTAAAACACGTCTGGCATATTCCCTCTTAAAATGAAGTGAATGCCGAAAGCTTGGGTTCACAATCTTCTTCAAACCCTAACTTACCTTTTCTCTCTGCATTCTCTCTAAAATATCTCTTTTCATCTTCCTCCAAAATGGTTAAGGATAACTCGTTCTCTAACAATGTCATGCAGGTTGATTTCAAATCAATATTCGAATCTGGGAACTGCTTGCTAGATTTGAAGCGTAAGTAAAACGAATGCAAGGAGCGGAAAGAAAATAACACACGAAGTTTTATGGATGTTCAGAGATAAAACTCCTACATCACCCCTTCTTCTATTTCTAGAAGGTTTTTCACTAAAAGACTTTGATTATTATAGAACACTACACAAGTCCAGTGAGATACAAAGGACTTAACAACCGTCTGTTTCTGAACTCCTAGTTAACTCTCTATTGAACAGTACAACTTCTGTTCAAATTAAAATACTCAGATTTCACACAGAAAGGACAATAGATTGATTAATGAATGATCACAAAATGAGCAATTCACGCTTGAGCTTTAGAGTTAGAGCGTTTGAGAGTGCAAAAGTGTCTAGATAGTTTGTTGGGTCAAATTATTTTGACTAAAATAAACTAGGGAATAAGTTTATTAATGCTGACATTATTTTGATGATCTATGTTAAACTCAGTTGTGGTGAGTGGTCTATTTGTTTTGTGCAGGAACAAATCTAAAGACAATTCTACCTTAGACGTGTTCTAAACCTGGATGTCTTAGACGTCAAACGTAGTTAGACGAGGTCTAACTCCTTTAGATGTGGTATAAAGGGAAACGTAGTTAGACGAAGTCTAACTCCTTCAGATGGAGTCTAAAGGGGAATTTAATTAGAAGAGGTCTAACTCCTTCAGACGGAGTTTGAAGGGAAACATAGTTAAACGAGAAATAACTCCTTCAGACGTGGTCTGAAGGGATACGTAGTTAAACGAGCTCTAACTTCTTTTAAAGCCGTTTGAAGGGATACGTAGTTAGACGAGCTCTAACTCTTTCAGACGCGGTCTGAAGAGATACGTAGTAAGACAAAATCTCACTCCTTCAGACGTGGTCTGAAACGATACATAGTTAGACAAGGTCTAACTCATTCAGACGCAGTCTACAGGAAAACGTAGTTAAACGAGGTCTAACTCCTTCAGACGCGGTCAAAAGTCAAACGTAGTTAGACAACGTCGAACTCCTTTAAACGCATTCTGAAGGGATACGTAGTTAGACGTGGTCTAACTCCTACAGACGCGGTTTTAAGGGATACGTAGTTACACGAGGTCTAACTCCTTTAGACGCGGTCTGAAGGGATACATAGTTAGACGAGGTATAACTCTTTCAGGCGTGGTCTGAAGGGATACACAGTTAGACGAGGTCTATCTCCTTCAGATGCGGTCTGAAGGGATTCGTAGTTAAACGAGGTCTAACTCCTTCAGACGTGGTCTGAAGGGATACGTAGTTAGACGAGGTATAACTCTTTTAGACACGGTCTGAAAAGATATGTAGTTAAACGAGGTCTAATTCCTTCAACGCGGTCTGAAGCGACACGTAGTTAGATGAGGTCTAACTCCTTCAGATGTGGTCTGAAGGGATACGTAGTTAGACGAGGTCTAACTCCTTCAGACGCGGTCTGAAGACAAACATAGTTAGACGATGTCTAACTCTTTCATACGCGGTCTGAAGGAATACGTAGTTAGACGAGATCTAACTCCTTCAGATGCGGTTTGAAGGGATACACAGTTAGACGAGATCTAACTCCTTCAGAAGCGGTTTGAAGGGATACGTAGTTAGAAAATGTATAACTCCTTCAGACGTGGTCTGAATGGATACATAGTTAGACGAGATCTAACTCCTTCAGATGCGGTCTTAAGGCAAACATAGTTAGACGAGGTCTATCTCCTTTAGACATGGTCTGAAGGCAAACGTAGTTAGACAACGTCTAACTCCATCAAATACAGTCTAAAGGGATACTTAGTTAGACGAGGTCTAACTCCTTCAGACGCGGTCTGAAGGGATACGTAGTTAGACGAGGTTTAACTCCTTCAAACGCGGTCTAGTATTTGAAGGGATACGTAGTTAAACGAGGTTTAACTCCTTCAGACGCGATCTGAAGGGATGCATAGTTAGACGAGGTCTAATTTCTTCAGACGTGGACGTGGTCTGAAGGAAAACGTAGTTAGACAAGGTCTAACTCCTTCAGACGCGGTCTGAAGGAAAACGTAGTTAGACGAGGTCTAACTCCTTCTGACGCGGTCCGAAGGAAAATGTAGTTAGATGACGTCTAACTTCTTTAGACGCAGTCTAAAGGAAAACGTAGTTAGACGACATCTAACTCCTTCAGACAGGGTCTAAAGGCTAGCGTAGTTAGATGACATCTAACTCCTTCAGACGCGGTCTAAATAAGAACATTTGATGCCTTGATTTAGAAGTTGTCTAAAGGAAGCATCCATCTACCCATGATCAATTAGCTGCCTTCTCTACTTCTTTCAACAGTCTTACAAGCCAGATAATTCGATCAATAAGTGAACGCCACGTACGCAAATATCCCTCAACCGTATTTCTAGTACAAGACATGATTAGAGAATATTTGGCGAACTTCTCGTTAAGTACGGCCACGATTCAAACATTCAGAGTCTGATGTACTCTCGTACTATTGGCGACTGTCCAATGGACACATGCCATGTGTCCTTAAAGAATATTCGACCGTTGGTGTATCTCAACTATATATAGAAGCCAAAGGACAATGGGTGAACTGCTTCATATATTCGATTCAAGAAAGTGTCTGAAAAACATCTCACTTTTTGTCTAGCTGTGAATACATTGTAATTACCAACTTTCTTGTCTGTGAGAAACTTCAGTGTTGTAAGTTGAACAAAGGTTATTTTGTGCAACAGAGAGTTAGCTAGATTAGTGAGTTGTATTCGATTCAAAGTATTTAGTGGATATCCTGCCGTTTGTGGAAGAAGGGGTGACGTATGAGTTTTATCTCCGAACATCCATAAAGCTCCTGGTGTTCTTACTTTCTGCCATTTTACATTCAGTTGTCTAAAGCTTCAAATCCAATGAACACTTTCGCACTTGAATCTATTTCAAGAGTTGGCAGGATTTGCGAATAATAGAAACAAATACTAATCCCTCGCATAATTATTATCGAAGAGTTTATCGTAAGTTGTTCATAATAGTTAGACCATAGTCTCTATTGGTAACACCAATCCCAACAAGTTGTATCAAAGCCTCCTTTTCTATTCTTAAGCACCAACAAGAATCTAAATCATGTTTATGGTCGCTAAAACCAAGGTTCCCATGTTCTCGAAAGAAAACTATGTCGTTTGGAAGAAGAGAGTCCATGCTCATCTATCTGCCATTGATGATGACATGTGTCTTGTCATCACAAAAGGCCCGATAAAAATTGAGAAAGACAGATCTTAGTGGACTAGTGAAGACAAGAGGAAGAACAACCTCGACAACCTGGCCATGGATATTCTGTACAAAACTCTAAATGACAACATGTTTAACTACATCATATCATGCAACTCTGTAAAGGAGATCTGGGAGAGGTTGACTCAACTCTATGAAGGCAACGAGTAGACCAAAGAGAACAAACTTATGGTTTCCACACAGCAGTTTGAAAATTTTAAGATGCGTCCTGGAGAGACGATATCTAAATTTGATGGAAGGTTCAAAAAAATTATCACCACACTCTCCATCTTGGGTAAGACTTACAACAACAGAGAGGTTACAATCAAAATCATGCGTGCTCTGCCCAGGGAGTGGGATATCAAGACGATGGCAATGAGGGAGTCCAAAGACCTCAACAAGGTGGAGCTCTTCGATTTGATATCCGATCTGAAGGCCTATGAGTTTGAGCTGAACTATAGGAATGAAGAAAAACTCTCCACATCTTCCATTGAAACCAAGACGTTGGTCCGGAACCACAAGGAGAACCAGGAACGGAGAGCTTTCCTCCCTTTTCCGCCCGACTCTTTGGTCTTAAGAATGCAGGTTTTAAGAATGAGTGATTGCCCTTCTCCGACCCTTACTGCCCAACCTGAGAAGCTTATCCATTCGGTTATGCACTCTTCGAATAGGAATCTATTTTCTGAAAGATTCTGGTTTTCGTGCTTTGGTGGGTCTCCGAGATCCTTTCGATGACCTATGTTTGTTGAAGGGATATCTATAATAATCCGATCGATTATATTGGGTCTATCCGTATTTATAGAAGCTTTCATTTTCGTGCTTATCTTAATTGTTGGTTTAGTTTATGCGTGGCGAAAAGGAGCATTGGAATGGTCTTAGCCCCTGAATATTCAGACAATAAAAAGAAAAACAAAATTGAGATAGTTATGAATTCCATTGAGTTTCCCTTACTTGATCGAACAACCCAAAATTCAGTTATTTCGGCCCTTTAATAGAAAAAAAAGAAATTCTACAATTTTATTTATTTATTCTATTTGTTGGAACTCCGCTGAGGTGCCATCTGTTGCCACTAACGTGAAGACTGCTCCAGAGAAGATCACCAGCCACACTGTGGCTCTTCTCGTGAAGAAATTCGGAAAATTCATGAAGAAGAGAAATTCTAACTCAAGCTCTTCAAATAACAACAATAATGATAAGAATAACTCTAAGGCTAACTTTAAGTGTTTTAACTATGATAAACTAGGACACTTCAAGTCAGAGTGCAGGAAGACAAAGTGTTCTGAGAAGAAGAAAGACAAGAATGAATCAAAAGCTCTTATGATAGCTGATAGCAAAACCAAGAGGGACCAAAGCGATTCAAATGACTCATCATCCAGCGATAGTGATGATGAAGAGGTCACTTACTTCATGGCAAAAGAAGAAGTTGACTATGAGGTATTTGAATTCTCCTCTGAAGAATTTACAAGAGATGAACTAACTGATGCACTCAATGACATGGTCAGTGAGTATAAGAAGTTTCAAGACTCTTGTAATGAAATGAGATTGAAATGTGAAACTGATAAACCTTCTTCATCTCAAACTTCTGAACCAAAAGTTTTTGAAAACAACATGGTCGAGCTATCATCTGAGAATGAGAAGCTCAATAAAAAGGTTCAAACATTGTTTTCTAAAAACCAACAGTATACATATGTGGTCAGTTCCTGGACAAGATCTGGAAATGCAGTTAGACAACAAATAAGTATGCTAAGGCCTACCGGATGTAAATCCGGTTTAGGATTTGACAATGCCAACCCAGAATAGTCATCAAAGAAGTTAAAACCGGTTAAAGACAAGCTTAAGCCAATAAGCTTTGTTAGGGGTAGTTTAATTGACAATGGAACAGATCCAAGCTTTAAGGACTTAACCTTAAAGGATGAGATTATTTATGTTCCACCAACTGTAAGATGGCTGAAACCTAGGAAGGAAGAAGTTAGCAAGTCTGGAAAATCAAAACCTGACAGGAAGTAAAGGAGTTTTTTTTTTAAATAATTCTCTAAGGTTAATAGTTCAACTGCTAGTAGGAAGACATCTGCTAAGCATAAATCATACGCATTAATCACAACACAACATTAGAAATCCATCAAGATAAATAAAATATGGATTCCTAAGGAACTGATCGATCGAGGACCCAAGTGAATGTGGGTACCGAAAGGTATAAATAAGTATTTTATAGGTACAACAGATAAGCTACTTGGAGGAATCAGTATGGTATATGGACAGTGGATGTTCTAGACACATGACAGAATATAGACGACTTCTGAATGAAATCACCGATTGCTCAGGGCCTAAGATCACATTTGGGGACAACAACAAGGGTAAGACCATGGGTAAGGGTAAGATTATCCATGGTAATCTAACCATCAACAACGTGTTACTTGTCAAAAACTTGTGTTATAACCTGAATAGTATAAGCCAATTATGTGATAATGGATTTACTGTTGATTTTCGAACTCATGCATGTCTAGTTAAGGATCAACAGGGTAACATTCTACTGACCAGAAGTAGAGTAAGATATCTAATCCCATATGTATGATTACCAAAAATGATCAAAACTGGCTATGGCATAAGAGATTAAATCATCATAATTTTAAAACCATTAACAACATTTGTTCGCATGATTTAGTTTTTGGTTTATCTAATTTGAAGTTCTCAAAGGACAAGGTCTGTCCTACTTGCTAGTTAGGCAAGAAGAGAAAATCATCGTTCAAGAGTAAAGGGATATCTCAATCCAATCGGTGCTTGGAACTTTTACATATGGATCTATTCGGTTCAATTCCTGTAAAGAGCTTAGGAGGAATGAAATTCACATTAATCATTATTGATGATTTTTCAAAATTTACTTGGGTTATGTATTTGCAATCTAAGGATCTGGCGACTGAGAATTTGATTAAGATCCTTAGGAAACTTTAAAACAAAAATTCTTTAAACATTATCAAGATTAGAAGTGATCGGGGAACCGAGTTCACCATCAGACACCTAACTTCCTATCTCGAGGAGTCTAGTATTAGACACGAATTTTATAGTGCTAAAACTCCACAAAAAATGGTATTACTGAGAGAAAAGTCAGAACACTAAAGGAAGCAGCGAGATTTATGTTTGTCGACTCAGGTGTTTCTCAAAAGTTTTGGGCAGAAATCATAAACACAGCATGTTATACACAAAATCGGTCAATAATTAATGAACGCTTTTATAAAACATCCTACGAACTTTTCTTTGGAAGAATTCCTACAGTTTCAAACTTTCGAATTTTCGGGTGTAAGTGTTTCATTCACAACAATGGGAAAGATTATTTGTCCGTTTTTTATGCTAGAACAGATACTGGAATCATGTTAGGCTATTCTTTGGTCAGTAAAACTCTTAGAGTATTTAATAGTCGAGCACAAACTATTAAGGAATCCTATCATGTTGTTTGTGATGAATCTATTGAAAATAATTCTAACGACTCCATTGACATTGCTAATAGATTAGAAGCGAAAAGTCATGAATCTGATAGCAATGATGAAGCTCTGATCAACATGATTCATTCGTCTGATCAGATGACTGATCTAGTTGAGAGTCAACCAGACATTCAGACTTTTAATCAGCATATTGCTGATAGTTACGAAGTCATGGAGCTATCTAATTAGATGTCTAATCCTTTAGGATCAAACTTCAGATGGAACAAAAATCATCCACCTGAATTAATAATTGGTAATCATAATGCTCCTTTTAGGACCAGACACCAATTATTGGATGAAATGACAAACTTTGCCTTGATTTCTCAAATTGAGCCAAAGAATATTAATGAATCATTGCTTGATCTAGACTGGATTAATGCAATTCAAGAGGAGTTGAATAAATTAGAAAGAAATAAAGTGTGGCATCTTACTCCGAGGCCGACTGATCAATTGGTCATTGGAATAAGATGAGTTTTTCGAAATAAGTTAAGTGAAGATGGCTTAGTAGTGAGAAACAAAGATTGATTAGTTGTTCAAGGATATAGACATGAGGAAGGAATTGAATTTTAGGATTCATTCTCACCTCTGGCTAGACTTGAAGCAATCAGAATCTTCCTAGTTTATGCATCTTTTAAGAATTTTAAAGTGTTTCAAATGGATGTGAAAAGTGCATTTTTAAGCGGAACTTTAAATGAGGATGTATATGTTGATTAGCCACCTGAATTTCTAAATCATTCATTGCCAAATCATGTTTTTAAACTTGACAAAGCCTTATATGGTCTCAAACAAGCTCCTAAAGCTTCATATGACACTCTAACTAAGTTTTTATTTGATCATAACTTTTTTATTGACAATGTAGATAAAACTTTGTTTAAATTTGTTAAAGACATGTTACGGTCTGTGCACTAAAGCCTCGGTCCTAAAATATTTGCAGCACCCGTCTCTCAGCCCTAGTGTGCATATAGGCCAGTTTATGTTTTTATTGAATAATTCTGTTTTGTTTCCTTTCTCTCTTATTTCTCTTGAAACCGAATTCTATTATTTTGGAAGTAGTTGTAACCGAATATTCTTGGGTAATTCAGCCTCTTTAAATGCTGATGCCCACCCTACTTTTTGGGGCTATGAATTGAATCTTTTGGAACTTGATGCTCTAAGTTATTCTCTCGGCCTTCAGCCCCATTCTTGGACAACTAGGTGTATTCTAGTGGTATTATTTTCTCACCCCGGTTTCTTCTCTCTCTAACCTCGAATTCTCTCCTCACTCTATATCCGCTGCATTTGAGTATTGAATTCCATCCTCGGTCCCAACAATCAAGAACCCGTTTCTTGAATTAAAGAACTCGAAAGGCTCGGTTATAGTTTCAAGCGTAACAATTGGTATCAGAGCTAAGCGATTCTCCAAATGGTAGAAACCCGCCAGAAAACAGAAATGGAAGCACTGAAGTTCCTAATTGAAGGATTGTCCCAACAATCAGCCGCTACGCAAGCCATTTTGTACCAACACATGACTGAATCGGCTGCCTTGCATGGTGCCCTTAAACAACAGCTATCTGAACTAAGCAATAATATAGACGGAAGATTCAGTGTCGCTAAAAAAAGACTTGCAGCAATTGAAAGTGTCGCGTCGGTTAAGGGCCAAGATCCCTAGGCCGGCCCCGATGATCAAGATGAGCCTTCTTGCCACGGTCCTCCATTTAAGCCCCCGCACCCAGGCCAGAACAGTGACCACCATTATGTTCCTCCCACTCGGCTAGCCAAGGTCGACTTCCCTCGGTTTGATGGGTCAGATGTTGAGGGTTGGTTGATATCCACCGAGCAATTCTTTAGGGTGGACAAGACCAAGGATGACACTAAATTAGATATTTCCCCATTCATTTTTCTGGCGAAGCAAGAATGTGGTACGGGTCATATCTTCAGAACTGCGACCAAAAGGAAGCATTGTCATGGGATGTGTTCAAAAGAGACCTTGTGGCGCAATTTGGGCCCTCTATACACGACACTCCAAAGAGGCAACTGATGAATTTGAAACAGGTTGGTTAGGTTCAAGAATATAATCTCCGATACATGTCGATCTCTCAAAAGTTATTACATATGCCAAGGGACTACGTCATATATTGCTACTTGTCCAGTCTAAGGGAAGAGATTGCGAACTGCATCAGGTTGTAATTCCCAGATTCTTTAAACGAAGCCATGGCCATGGCTAAGGTCCAAGAAGCAACGTATCGGTCCATAATGTGTAGCGGGCACTTGTACAGCGCCGAAGCACCGTTGCTGCCCAAGCCATCGAGTATCAACACAGCCTGGCCGAGCACCAATACCTACTTCAAGAATTCATCATATGGGTCCTCTTCAAGTGCAAACCAGGGCCATGTTAAGCAATTAAACCCGGTCTCAATAGATGAAAGGCGAAAGAAGGGAATATGCTACTCTTGCAATGAAAAATGGAAACCAAACCATAGGTGTAAATCAAAGTTATTCATGGTCTCGGCCAATCAAGAAGACCAAGAACCCGATCAAGAGCCTGTTTTTGATGATTTACCTTCGTTGACCGGCCTAAGGGATGAACCAGCCATATCTTTACATGCCTTGACCGGGTCTAAATCTTTTCAAACGCTCCAGATTCTTGGCAAAGTTGGGAACCTACCGGTAGTAATCCTGATCGATACAGGCAGCACCCACAAATTTATCAATAGCAATATTTTGGAGAAAATAGACCACAAAAGCATAGCAACCCGGGTGCAATCGGTTAGAGTGGTCGATGGGTCTAATGTGTTATGCTCTGGTGTTTGCAAAGACTTGAAGTGGTCGATGGAAGGCAATGAATATCAAACAGAAATGAAGGTAGTTTCCATGGGCGAATATGATATTGTGTTGGGCATTGAATGGATGATTACTCTAGGCCCATCATCTTGGGACTTCGAAAAGCTGACCATATCCTATGAAAAGCAAGACAGAACCACGGTCCTAAAGGGGATTCCTCGGTCGCAGGCCACAATGATGCATGGAAACCAACTGGAAAAGACTTTAGATGAGTGTAGTGTTGCTGCCAAAATGCAAATAAAGAGTAAGTCCGAAGGCCAAAGTGTTCCTGAAGGTCTAATTAGAAGTTATGGCTCCTTCGATGCCGCTGTTATGCTGGTTCAGGAAAAAGACTTGGCCTGGATTTTTGATAACACTATAGATTATAATCGAAGTTGGAAGAAATTATTTTTGCACCAGGTGCTGGAGATATTGCAGCAACCAAGGTCAGCTCTAAACAATGAAAAACTCGACCCCGGGTGCACAGAAATTCCATACATGGGCAGAATGGCGAGGACCCGACCAGCTCCACTAATGAAACGATTCTGCCGAAAGATTTTTAAGTAGACCGGTCCTTTGAGGCGAAGCTTGCTAAACATTTTGAAGCACGACCGAAGCATTAGTTTTTGAAGGTTAAAGATGCGCATTAGAGGCTGACCAGTCCATGTTCTTTTCCTCAAGGGCGACGAACCTTGAAGGGGGAGATTATGTTACGGTCTATGCACTAAAGCCTCGGTCCTAAAATATTTGCAGCACCCGTCTCTCGCCCCTAGTGTGCATATGGGCCAGTTTATGTTTTTATTGAATAATTATGTTTTGTTTCCTTTCTCTCTTATTTCTCTTGAAACCGCATTCTGTTATTTTATAAGTAGCTGTAACCGAATACTCTTCGGTTATTCAGCCTCTTTAAATGCTGATGCCCACCCCACTTTTTGGGGCTATGAATTGAATCTTTTGGAACATGATACTCTAAGTTATTCTCTCGGCCCTCAACCCCATTCTTGGACTACTATGTGTATTCTAGTGGTATTCTCTTCTCACCCCGGTTTCTTCTCTCTTTAACCTCGAATTCTCTCCTCACTTTATTTCCGCTGCGTATGAGTATTGAGTTCCATCCTCGGCCCCAACAATCAAGAACCCGTTTCTTGAATTAAAGAACTCGTAAGGCTCGATTATAGTTTCAAGCGTAACAGACTCCCATATTTTTCTTGTTCAAGTCTATATGGATGATATCATATTTGGGTCAACTAACCCCAAACTATGTGAGAAATTTGCCAAGTTAATGAAAGATAAATTCGAGATGAGCATGATGGGAGAATTAACTTTCTTCCTCGGTCTTCAAGTTCGACAACTTGAAGAAGGCGCATTCATCAACCTGGCCAAATACACCAGGGAGCTTGTTAGGATCGGGGACGCCCTTGGAGGACCGGGGTGTTTCCGGTTTCTGGAAGGGTGGCCGCTTACACAACACACAACACTCTTTGGTGATGGTCCGGTTAAAGACTAAAACCGTTCTTAGCACTGCACAAACTGTCACAGACTCTTGAACCGGGTTCAAGGGCGGAAATGTCTGTTTCAGGTTGAAGCAACGTTTGCGACTTTAGATGATGTTTTAGGAGGATTCAGTTTTATGGATATGAGTGACCGGTTTTAGGAGTATGATTAGTTTGAGGTTTACGTTAAGAAAGCAAGAAATGAAATCGAAAGAAAGAACACGAGACAAGAATTTGTTTATGGATGTTCGGAGAAAACTCTCCTACGTCACCCCTTCTTCTCAGGTTATGAGAAGGATCTCCACTAACTCTTTAGAGTTACAACAACACTTCCGGTCGAGCCCAACTTCGCTACTCTCCGGTTACACCAAACTCACACTTTGATGTAATACAACAATTCAACACAAACACACATAGAGAGCTTCCGGTTTTAGACACACCGGTTTTGGAATGTGAGACTTTATCTCTCTAGAGTTTAATGCCTTTACAACTCGTTAACTGTTTTCTGAATTTCTTAGAACTGCATTGAATGAAGACGTTTCGACTTCCTTTTATAGCTGAGAAGAGCCAACGGCTACTTTCTTCTCTCTCCTGCGGATTGGTCGATCATTCTCACGCCTGATGCAGAAAGATTGCTTGCACGCTTCACCTTCCTCAACACCTGGCATTCATGCAGCAGCTCTGAGCATAAGATGACATAGCCGGTTTTCAGATTGAGACACGTGTTGAACATCCACTTCCGGTTGTCAGCTTCGGATCAATAAAGCATCATTACTTTCCTCGCATGCTTCTGATCGGATCCGATCTTCTTTTATTCTTTCAAGACACATTTCTTCCATCATGGTACGTCACTCTTGTAATTTGAATCTTTCGGCTTTTGTTCTGAACCTTCCGGTTTCTGTGTCTTGTGTAATATGATCCGGTTGGAGTGAAAGTTTCTGTCTTGGCTAACCGGTCGCTTTGAGAAAGTGAAAACCGGTTCCTCTGATCTGTAACTTGATCACTTGAAACTGGTTTCTTTGAAGTATAGTAGCAATCGGTTTTGATACGCCAACCGGTTCATACGGTTTTGATCTGTACCTGCACATGAAAGTTAACAACTGTTTAGTTTATCTGGCCGGTTCCAAAAATTAATCTACTTAATTTTTTCTATCAATTTCTCCCTTTTTGATTATTTAGAATAAATATTCAAAACTTGTAATGTGTGGCCGGTTTTGAGAAAATTAACTTACTTAATTTTTCTATCAATTTCTCCCTTTTTGATTATTTAGAATAAATATTCAAAACTTGTAATGTGTGGCCGGTTTTGAGAAAATTAACTTACTTAATTTTTCTATCAGAGCTATTAAAGAAGTTTGGAATAGAAAGAGGCTCGGCTGCAACTACTCCAATGAGTTCCTCGAGCAAGCTTGACAAGGATGAAGATGGCCAAAGTGTGGACATCACTACTTATCGAGGGATCATCGGTTCTTTCCTCTATCCTACTGCCAGTCGGCCAAATATCATGTTTGATGTCAGTGTCTGTGGTAGATTTCAGGCTAATCCTAAACAATATCATTATGTTGCTACCAAGAGAATTCTTAAATATCTAAAGGGGACTCAAAATGTGGGACTGTGGTATCCGAAGGATTCCAATTTCAATCTAACTAGTTACTCAAATGCAGATTATGCAGGGTGCATGATTGATCGAAAAAGCACTAGTGGTACTTGCTAGTTCCTTGGTGATCGTCTGATCTCTTGGTTCAGCAAGAAGTAGACGTCTGTCACAATATCTACAGCTGAAGCCGAGCATTTTGTTGCAGGACCTGCTACTCTCATATCTTGTGAATTCAACAACAGCTAAGAGTCTACGGCATTGAGGCAGAAGAATATCTCATTTTTTACGACAACACTAGCGCTATTGCGATTACATACAACCTTGTGTTGCACTCTCGGACTAAGCATATCGAAATCAGACATAATTTCATCTGGGAGTATGTAAATTAGAAGCATATTCTCCTTGAATATGTCCCAACCGAACAGCAAGTAGCAGACGTGTTCACGAAGCCACTCCCTGAAACTAAGTTTTCTTAGTTTAAAAATATTTTAGGACTTGTTAATATAAATTAAATTGTTTTTAATTATACGTGCATGAATTGAGGGGGAATTTGTTATCTAAATGACTGGACAGAATATGTAGACGGAGGTCTTAATTGGTCTGATCTGATTAGTCATTTAAATATACTTCGTACTTAGTTAAAATTTGCTCAAGAAACTTGTAAATTAAGTCTGGTTAGACGTCTACCTGTTAGACAGACATTTAAAGCGCCTGTAGACGAGCGTAGTTAGACTCTATCTAAACAAATGCATGTTAGATGCCTGTAGACGTGCGTGGTTAGACGACGTATGAACAGACGTCTACCCAACTTAGACGCAAGGTATGCGGATATCTAGTTAGACGTCTAACTACGTGTACTCTCGGGCGATTCATCTTCAACCGTAGGACAACTGTCTATTATCTCATAAATTGTTCATGTATTCTTCCCGCTCAAAATTAAAAAGTCATATCTCTAATAACTGCAAGACACATGTCTATCAATGTTAAAAATATGACTAATATTTTTGAAAGCGTGTGTCTCTTCATCTTCCGAAATTATGATAGATTTCATGATAGTTTTTAATTGACGTCTTTTAATCATGACTATTATTGGGAACACGCTATTATACATTAAATGACCGTTCAATTTTTATGATGATTTTTATTAGTCCATTGACAGTCATTCACCCATAAATAGTAATTCTCTCATTCGAATAGACTTACTATCTTCCTTTGTGATTCTGAAGTGTTTAAAAATTCTTAGCACTCCTAACACCCGTTTGTAAGTTAAGAAATGGCTTTCCTTGCACCATAAAATCTCCAAGTAAACTTCGATTTAGTGTCTTCCCTAGTGATCCCTGAAATGTTCGCTATGTTTGAATCCCTTAAAGAATCCGGATTGGAAAAATTTCTGGGAGCACATGTAGTCATTCACGAACTAGAAGTTCGTGAATTCTTTAACTTTGGGAGGTTTGTTGACAAAAGGATTATTGTGTCAATTTTTTTTGAAGGATATGTTTCCTTCGATGAGGAAGCTTTCGTCTCTTTCTTCGGACTCCCATCGGAGGGGTTGTCTGAGTTTCCCACCTCCTCTAAATAGGTTCTATTTGTGATGCGGCTTGCCTTCTCAGATTCATCTTTCGAGGGGCGTATCTTTCCGGTCAATACTCACGGACAGAAGACCTATCTAAAGGTTGAGTTCTCCCTCCTCAATGATATAATCTCCAAGTCTCTCTTGGCGAAGAGTGTCTCTAATACCTACTCGAAAAAGGTATTTAAGATTATGGTTGCCATAACCAAAGAGACAGCCATCAACTGGTCAAAAATCCTCTTCAAGAGTTTGACGGAGATGACGACATATCCAAGAAAGCCCTATGGGTATGCTGCTCCGCTCAACATGTTGCTCTCTTCTCTCCTCCCAAATATTAGACACGGTGTCCTCATTAAGTCCTCTAGAGTCTTGGACTATCAAAGATTCCTTAACTATGTTGTTAGGGTTGGAAGACTGAAGCTAAAGAGAAAAAATTGTGCGCTTCAGGGAGCTAAATAGGAATTTGTCCTTTCTGATGATGTCAAAGAGGGGGAAAGAAGTGGCCTGAGGCCTAGGGGAATCAAGGGTAGAAAAGGATAGAAAAGACCCAACTTTTGTAGTTTATGGGCAATCTCTATTAAGTTATTTATCTTTCCCAAATCCTTTGCTAACATATATATAAACTTTTGTTGTTTATAGATTATGTTTCTTTTTCTAATCCTTTAACTAAGTTTTAACATCATCAAAAAGGGGAAATTGTTGGATTGAATGATTTTGACTAAAATAAACTAGGGAATAATTTTATTAAATGCTGGCATTTTTTGATGATCTATGTTAAACTTAGTTATGAATAAAGCTGAGTGGTCTATTTTTTTGTGCAGGAAAAAATCTAAAGACAGTGCTACCTTAGATGTGGTCTAAAGTAGGTTGTCTTAAACGTCAAACATAGTTAGACGAGGTCTAACTCCTTAAGACGTGGTCTGAAGGGAAATGTAGTTAGACGAGGTCTAACTCCTCAGATGAAGTCTGAAAGGAAACATAGTTAGACGAGGTCTAACACCTTCAGACGAAGTCTGATAGGAAATATAGTTAGACGAGGTCTAACACCTTCAGACGTGGTCTGAAGGGAATCAAAGTTAGACGATGTCTAACTCCTTCATACGTGGTCTGAAGGGATATGTAGTTAGACGAGGTCTAATTCCTTTAGACGCGGTCTGAAGGGATACATAGTTAGACTAGGTCTAACTCCTTCAGATGTGGTCTGAAGGGATACGTAGCTAGAAGAGGTCTAACTCCTTCAAATGCGGTCTGAAGGCAAACGTAGTTAGACGAGGTCTAACTCCTTTAGACACGGTCTGAAGGGAAACATTGTTAGACGAGTTCTAACTCCTTTAGACGTGGTATGAAAGGATACGTAGTTAGACGAGGTCAAACTCCTTCAGATGCGGTCTGAAGGAAAAAGTAATTATACGACGTCTAACTCCTTCAAACGCGGGATATGTAGTTAGACGAGGTCTAACTCATTCAGACGTGGTCTGAAGGGATACGTAGTTAGACAAGGTTTAACTCCTTCAGACGCGGTCTGAAGGGATACGTAGTTAGACGAGGTCTAACTCCTTCAAACGTTGTCCGAAGGGATGCGTAGTAAGATGAGGTCTAACGCCTTCAGAAACGGTCAGAAGGCAAACGTAGTTAGACGAGGTCTAACTCCTTCAGACACGGTGTGAAGGCAAACTCAGTTAAATGATGTCTAACTCCTTCAGACGCGGTATGAAGGAAAACGTAGTTAGACGAGTTCTAACTCCTTTAGATGCGGAATAAAGGAAAAAGTAATTAAACGAGGTCTAACTCTTTCAGAGACGGTATGAAGGCAAATGTAGTTAGACGACGTCTAACTACTTCAGATGCGGCCTAAAGGCAAACATAGTTAGATGACATCTTACTCCTTCAGACGCGGTCTAAATGGAAGCTTTGTTAGATGGCGTATAACCCCTTTAGACGTTGTCTAAAGAAGAACATTTGATGCCTTGCTTCAGCAACTGTCTAAAGGAAGCGTCCATTTACCCACGATCAATTAGCTGCCTGCTCCACTTCCTTCTACTCCACTTCTTTCATCAGTCTAACAAGCCAGATAATTCCATCAATAAGTGAATTCCACGTACGCGAATATCCCTCAACCGTATTTCTAGTAAAAGACATAATAAGAGGATATTCGGCGCACTACTCGTTCAGTACGGCCACGATCCAAACATTCAGAGCCTGATGTACTCTCGTACTATAGGCGGCTGTCCAACAGACACATGCCATGTGTCCTCAAAGAATATTTGACCGTTGGTGTATCTTAACTATATATAGAAGCCAAAGGACAACTTTCGAACTACTTCACATATTTGATTCAAGAAAGTTTCTGAAAAACATCTCACTTACTGTCTAGTTGTGAATACATTGTAATTACATATTGTCTTTTTTGTGAGAAACTTCAGTGTTGTAAGTTGAACCAAGGTTGTTTTGTTCAATAGAGAGTTAGTTATATAGTGAGTTGTATTCGATTCAAATTATTTAGTGGATATCCTTCCGGTTGTGGAAGATGAGGTGATGTAGGAGTTTTATCTCCGAACATCCATAAAACTCCTAGTGTTCTTACTTTTTTCAATTTTACATTCAGTTGTCTAAAGCTTCAAATCCGACGAACACTTTTGCACTTGAATCTATTTCAAGAGTTTAGAGGCTTTTCGATGAATATAAACAGATATTAATCCCTCACAGGATTATTATCGAAAAGTTTATCATAAGCTATTCACAATAGTTAGACCCTAGTATTTATTGTTAACACCTATCCTAACAGAGTCAAATATTCAGAGAGCAAGAGAGATATTCGTCGTTGTCCTTGGATTTCTATTTATACTGAAATCGCACTAACGGTCGAATATTCCTTTTGGACACATTGCTATTGGATGAACGCCAAGAGTACGAGATCTTACGACAGAGAATATGCGTTTGATCGTGGCGAATCAGATCGTACTTCAGAATATTCGCAAGAACATGGTGTACGGGACAATCGAGAACGTGGGTTGGAGAAATATTTTAATACGTGGCAGATAGGAAAATAAAGCGTGTTCAGTTGTCTAGGTAGATGGCTGATAATAAATATTGTTGATTGCCATGCTGATGAGCTGAGTAGATGAGTGGATTCTTCTTCAGATGACCCGTCTATAGAAGTTAGACGACGTATGTTCGCACACTTCTTCAAACCAAGTCTGATGAAGTTAGACGACATCTGCTCGTGCAATTCTTCAGACCACATCTGATGAAGATTGGCGACGTTTACTCGCGCACTTCTTCAGACCACGTCTGATGAAGTTCAGACTACGTCAGCTTGCGCACTTCTTTAGACCACGTCTGATGAAGTTAGACGACGTCTGCTTGCGCACTTCTTTAAACCATGTCTAGACTACTCGCGCACTTCTTCACACCACGTCTGATGAATTTCAAACTACGTCTGCTCGAGCACTTCTTCAGACGATGTCTGATGAAGTTAGACGACATCTACTCGCGCACTTCTTCAGACCACATCTACTCATGCACTCCTTCAGACCACGTTTGATGAAGTTAGACGACATCTGCTCGCGCACTTCTTCAGACCACGAATGATGAAATTCAGACTATATCTGCTCGCATACTTCTTCAAACCACGTTTGATGAAGTTAGACGAAATATGATAACGCACTTCTTTAGACCACATCTAATGAAGTTCTGACCAAGGCTTTTAAAATCGAGAGTTTACGTAAATTCGTTAAGCATTTGTAAACTCGTAAAATCTAGAGTTTACATGAAATCGTAAGAGTTTAATTTGAAAAAATAATAGTTATATATGATTATTATTATTTATATATATAATTAAGTATTTTATACTTAGCCAACTTAAAAAAATTATATATTTTAATATAAAATTAATTAAAAAATATAATAAGTTAATAACACTATAAAAAATTATAATTACAAAATTAATTTTTGTTTATTTAAATAAATAATAACTTTATTTTTTTAATTTTAAATATAAATTTGTTTTTTTAAAAGTAAAATCGTATAAAATTGTAAAATCGAAATTATTTATAAACTCGTAAAATCGTAAAATTTTATTATCGTAAATTTAAAATCGCAAGAGTTTACCTATTTAAGAGTTTACTTAAAATCAGACTCGTTAACCTAATGTGAAATCGTAAAATCGTAAGATTTTAAGAGTCAACTCGAGATTTTAACAGCCTTGGTTCAGACTACGTCTTCTCGCGCACTTCTTCAGACCACGTCTGATGAAGTTCAGACTAAGTCTGCTCGCGCACTTATTCAGACCACGTTTGATGAAATTAGACGACGTCTGCTCGTGCTTGCTTCAGACCATGTCTAAAGACATACGTCTTTTGAGCTGTACCAGCACAAATACAATTTTCACAACTTAGTTTTGTTTAGAACACATCATTAAAACTATGTCGTACTTATTCTCTTAAGTTTATTAATTAATTTTTTCTCTTTTAATTAATTTTCTCTTTACTTAATTTAATTAATCTAACAATTTCCCCCCCTTTTTATGATGTTAAAAATAAGTTAAAAAATCAAGTATGAAATAAAGTAAGAACACGAGCTCAAAATTAACCAATATGTTTATAATTAAAAAATCATAAGGTAGTTTAAGATCCTTCACTTTTAGTTCTTCAATATTCAGCGTTGAGGATCTATGTGAATGAGTAAACGATCTATCAGACTTCGACCATCATTACCTTGACCACCACCGCGCCCACCACCACGACCATCTCCTCGATATCCACCGCGATCTACATGGAAACTACCTCGGCCACCTTGAACAAGCTTCCTTCTAGAACGAGTGCCACACGCACAAGCTCCCTCTTGATTGCTACCTTCCTCCTTTATAACAATATCAAGGTCAGCAACAACAAGGGCTTTGGCTTTAGTAGCTTCAGCAGTTGCGTCTTCTTCAGCCTAGAAGCGTCGACCGACTACATCAGCATCTTATATGCGCTCAGCTTTAGCAGTTCTGAGGGATTTGGAGATTTCGATCATCTGGAGGGTGAGGGATTCAATCATAGACTTTGTCTCATTGTGAAGCTCAAAGATGAGAGACTTAGTCTTATCATGAATCTCATTGCTTTACTTGATCATAAAATTTTGTATCCTTCTCGCCTAAGTGTGGAGTATCGCTACATCATGAGTAGTCTTCAATATATCTTTATTAATGCCCCCTTGAGAAGCTGCTAAGTCAGCATTAGTTTTGGAGTTCGTTGCAGATTGCTTTTCAAGGTTCTCCAACCTTCTAGAAATGGAATGGATGCTCTGTTGCATCAGAACAAGAGCTTCTAAGATAATCTTGCGGAGGTCTACAGTTCCTGAAGAATCCTCCTTAGAGGAAGGAGTAGATGATACGATATGGGAGCCTACTAGAATGGAGCGAATAGGTTAAGGATGAAGGCTTACTTGGATAGATCGCTCAAGTTCCTTGTCTTGAGAGGAGATTCGAGGCACACTAATCAATGCCTGAGACTCATCTCTTGTCCCTTGGATTTCGTCGCACAACTCATTGACAAGGTCGAAAATATCCTTAGTTGGTAGAGATAAACTAGAGTGAGACCTTTGGGGAGCAGGCTGCCTCTCTTCAGACGCTTTCTCGAATGAAGAAAAAGAGATCAAAACAGCTTCGGCTTCAAACGCCCTTTTAGAATAGACATGTTCCCCCTCATCACATGGGGTCTGCTCTTGTTCGGAAAAGGGAGGAGAAACTTCAGACGACTCCTTTTGAGAAGACGGAGATTGCTACTCAGATGTTAGAGCGATTTCTTGCTTAGCTTCAGAAGGGATGAGCATCTGATCAACCGAAAAATGAGCCAAGATCCGCCTTTCTTCAAAAGACAATTCATCTTCGGGGTCTTATCCAGCTCAGTTAGGATCTTGAAAATGTTGCTGAAATTCACTCTTTCCTCTTCCTTAGAGATCATTGACGGACACATAGTCTTCTGCATTGAGGAGAGCATAGATCTCATAGATCTTAACATTTTATTTTCTCCAGCAGATGGACCTTCGTGAGAAGACACTTCTTCAGATTCAGCAGCCATACTTTGAATAGGCTCAAAGTTTGTATGAACCTGCAAGGATTGCTCAGGCTGATTTACTTCAGCATCCTTAGTCGCTTTATCTTGTGCCTCTTCTTCGTCAATTTCTTTTTGTGCCCTTTCAAATCATTCGAGTAAACTTCCAGAATAGTGACGGGGAGTGGTTATGTTTTCGTGAACACTTCCCACAACGCCATCAGGAAATAAGTAGGTCTTAACAACCTTTGGTTGCTCATCCTGTTCCTCCTCAGACGAGGAACTTTCTTCTTCATCATTTTTCTTTTTAGAGGGTTCCTCCTCAGTTCTTGTAGTCTCTGGCTGAGTGACCTCGGCCAGTTTCTCTTGAACACCCTTTGTTCTCGCAACAGGGGTTACAATCTCATTTTCTTCAATAGGAGCTTTCAAAGCCTCCTCTGCTACATCTTCTATGGTTACTTCTTCAACATTTGTCTCAAGAGCTTGTTCAGGCTCTTGAACATTCACCATTTCTTCTTCTTCATTAGGAAGCTCTTGAACAGGATGATCTAGAATACGTCTCTCTTCGGCAGACAGGGTCCCGAATTCGATCAGGAGAGCAGCATCTGATTCATCAGCGTTTGGAATATCCATTGCCTCTTCTTCGTTGAGCGGTTCTGCGCTAGAGCAATCGGCGCTATGAATGTATCTGGAAGCAGCAGAAACATAGCTTTCCATGATATCATTCAACTTCTTCAGCACTTTGGCTTCAACATCAGCTCCTCTTGCGTCAGGGTTGAAGTTTGCTTTCCTGGCTTCATAGATTGGAAACAGGGCTTTTCCAAGAATGCAAGCTTCCACCAGTTCTCTTTTGTTCAATGCTTCACCCACATCTGAAGTTCTTGCCCATCTCAGGACTTTCTTCTCGTTTGACACTCTCTTCTTCCATTCTTTCGTTATGGCAACTATGGATAGAGAGTCGTTATACTTAGAGGACAGCCTCTCAGTATACCAGGAATCATAGATTCCTAACTTTTCAGATGAAAGAACTTTTACTTGATCCAGAATGAGATCAACGATTCCTCTTGCTTCAGATACCTTTTCAGTAGCTTGAAAAGCAGTGGATTTCCCTTTTCCAACAACCTCTACAGGTTTTGGAGCTGGTCTTGGTTCACCAATCACAATGCCTCTTGTCCCTTTCCTGGCCTGCAACAGTTCGAAGGAGGATTGGGGTTTCAGACAGAGCTAAGCAGGAAGCTCTCTACAAACAATCTTTCCGACCACCAAGGAATCCTTGGGAGCAGGAATGATGGGTTCACCAGCAACAAGGGTAGAAACGACACCTTATTCTGGTATCGACGACTCTGTAGCACCGGCGGCTACATGATTAGATTGAGTAACAGGAGACTCCGCCCTGTTAATGGTTTCAACATTTGGACCAGCTGACTCAATAGTAGGCCCTTCAGCAAATTCTCTCAAGGGAGAGAAAACAGATTCAGCTTGTTCCACTTCGGGAACAACAAATTTTGGCACAGCAGCCAAAGATTTAGAAGACGTTACCTTACCGGATTTAGACGCGCGGGGCGCCTTTGTCTTTTTCTCCTTTGAGGCACAAGACCTCGAAGGTTTCCTAAAGAAGGTTGACGGAGTAGATAACGATGTCATCGGGGTTGCAGCAAGTACGCCTAGACCTTGCTTCACCCTTGAATCAACAAATTCCGTGTCCTTCTGATTTGGGCTTTTCATGATGGAGGAACTGGCCTCCGATTCATTCACAGTTCTGATTCTCTTTGCCCCTGTTGACATAACAGAAGCAGAAGCTTTGATCGGGTGGAAGGCCTTCCACCAGTCTGGAAACTAGAAGCCCCAAATGCAGACTCTAGGTTGTTCTTCATCCTAATCAGATTGCTGGCCACCGTAGAAGCAGTAAAAACTCTTGCGGAGTTAATCTGCGCCGGTTCACCAACAGGAACCCCCAAAACCTTCAACAGGTGCCTCAGTTGAGCCGCATACGTGATACTCTCCTTGTTCGTCCGACTAATAGAGTAACACAGATTCTGAAACAGGGTATGACCCCAATTTACTTGGATCCCTTTAGAAATGGCGCACATATAGTCAAAACTTCTTATATCCATTCACATGGATCTTAGAACCGTCAGCAGACAAGGAAGTCTTCATTTCCTCCATGATTTCAGAAGGGAGCACCAAGTCGAACAGATGACCCTCCGTTGGAAGTTCAAAGAACTCCGCAAAAACCACTTCGTCAAAAGAGATCTCTTTTCCGTTAACGGTTGCTACAATGGAATCATCCACCATAACTGCCGTTTTGAAGAACTCGTGAACTTCATCTTCATAGAAGATGAACGGTCCGCCCGGGTACTTCCTCAACCCAGAATATTCTAGGGTTTGGAACATCTTCACCACCTCCGGTTGATTAAAGGAGTACACCGATGGAAAGTCCACCTACAAAGTACAGTGACCGAGCGTGATTTTCTTCACCATTTTGAGAGAATGTGAATCGATACGATATTTCAGAGAGTTTTAGTGAGAGAAATGCAAGAAAACTAGGGTTCTTAGAGATTTTGAGAGATTGAAAGTTTTCAAAATCATGCAGGAATGTCCTTATATAAATGAAAAATGGAAATATAGAATAACCGTCTATTCTAGGGGTATGGCCCATTAATAAATGTTAGACGTCCTTTTTCAAGAAGTAATCATTAAAAATGAGGGTATATCAGTCATTTTCTCTAAACTTGATAGACACGTGTCTTCATGTTATTAAGAGATGACTGTTCGATATTTTGAGCGGGAAAAGCAGATAGCTCTCAGCGTGTGACAGCTGTCCCTGATCAGTCTAATCGGCATGTAGTTAGACGTTTTTCTTACTTAACAAATGAACACATCGTCTATTAAACGGATGAGTGTATTAGACTAATACGTCTAATTCCGTGTTTATAACAAATCCGTCTAATGTTTATTAGACATGTACGTCTAATTCCGCATAAACAACACGTGTTAGACGTGTGTTTATTAGACGTGAGCATCCTTTTGCTCAAGACGTAAAAACGTCTAACGTCTATTAGATGTGTCCGTCTAATTGCGTGGATATAAAATCTCAACATATAGACTTAGATGTATGGATTGTGAGCAAAAATACGTCTAAGTACATACTTTTTCTTTTAGACAACCTTGTCTAATTAGACCGATTAAGGATATTCGTCTAGAGAATATCTTTAATTCCAAAGAGATTTTTCTTCTCAAAAATGAATATGGACATTAGAGTTTTATAAACAATTTTTGTGGTCCAAAGACCAAAAACATTTTTAACAAATAAAAGCAATTATTCTTCCAGAATGGCAAGTGCCATTGTTGATCTTCAAAGTTGTGTACTCAGAGGAGTACTCTTCCAGCTTCCTTCTTGCTATCCTCCTGCATAACCTACAAAATAAACTATTTACAAATCTTGGTACCCACACTCAATTGGGTCCACGATCAATTAGTCCCTTAGGAATCCATATTTGAGTTATTCTGATGCATAAGATTTTGACTTAGCAGATGACTTCCTGCTAGCCACTGATCTTTTGACTTTTGAAGAAGGTTTTAGTTTTCTTTTAAAACTCCTTGACTTAGAGTCAGGTTTTAATTTACCAGACTTATTAGCCTTTTCAAGCTTATTCTTAAGCCAGCTAACAGTTGGTGAAACATAAACTATTTCATTTTTGAAAGCAACTTCTTCATGAATAGGATCAGATTCAAATCTGATGAAGGCTTATTGGCTTAAGTTTGTCATTTGGCTTTGACTTTTTGTAGGACAGGTTAGGATCATTGCTATCAAATCCCAATCCGGATCTAGATCCAGCAAGTTTCAACATGCTGATTTGATATTTGACAGCATCACCAGACCTTGTCCATGCACAGACAACATAGTTAAGCCTTTTGTTTTTTCAGATGAAAGAGTTTGAATTTGTTCCTTGAGCATCTCATTTTCAAATGAGATCTCTTCAATCTTCTTTTCAAAAACATGTGACTCTTCCTCTTTAGACATATTTGGTTCATTTAAATCTGATGAAGATTTAGTTTCATTTAGATATTCTGCTAGCTTTCTATACTCGATGACCATCTCATCTAGTGCAGCTACCAGTTGTTTCCTTGAAAACCTTTCGGAGGAGAAATCAAATACCTCAGTTTCCTGAGTTCCTTCCTCATCTTCTCTAGCCATGAAGCAAGCCACGTCTTCTTCATCGCTTTCACTGGATGAGAAGTACGAGCCACAACTGCTTCCTCTGTTCTTTCCGTCACCAGCCATAAGAGCCTTCATCTCTTTTCCATCTTCCTTGACATCTTCATGCTTTGGCTTCCGACATTCCGATGCATAATGACCTTTAATACCACAGTTAAAACAAGTAACATTAGCTTTAGATTTTCTATTATCATTATAATTTGAAGAGTTTGAGTTAGAGTTGCTCTTCTTCATGAAGTCGCCAAACTTCTTCACAAAGAGGGACATGGCATCGCTGCTCAGCTGTTGAGATGCCATCTTCAAGTCCGGAGCAGTTGGTGGCTCTTCAGCAGTCACCAACACCTTGGCAATAATAACGGACGAGGGTTGATCTTCTTCTATCCTACAGTTCAGCTCGAACTCATAGGCCTTGAGGTCAGTGAAGAGATCAAAGAGAGTGATCTTGTTCAGATCTTTGGATTCTCTCATCGCCATAGTCTTTATGTCCCATTCCCTTGAAGAGCACGCATGACCTTGATAGCAAGCTCCCGTTTGCTATAGGTCTTGCCTAGGATGGACAGAGAGGAGACGATCTTGCTGAATCTGGTGTCGAAATCGTTCATTGTTTCACCATGACGCATTTTGAAGCTGTCGAACTGTTGAGTGACAACCATGATCTTGTTTTCCTTGGTTTTCTCGTTGCCCTCACACAGTTGAGTGAGTCTGTCCCAGACCTCTTTGGCAGTGTCACATTCGATGATGTAGTTGAACATACTGTCATCGAGAGATCTGTACAGAACATCAAGAGCCATATTGTTGAGGTTGTTCTGCCTCTTTTCATCAGCAGTCCAGCCGGCCTTCTCCTTATCAATCTTGATAGGACCTTCTGTGACAACACTCCACATGTCATCATGGAGAGAAGAGAGATGAGCACGAACTCTTTTCTTCCAAACAATGTAGTTTTCACGAGAAAAGGTTGGAATGGCTGTAGCATTGGCATCTTTGGGTATGTTCGACATATTTCAGAAAAGGCTTGAGAATAGAAACAGGGCTCTGATACCAATTGATAGGATCAGCTTATCAATAGAAACGGGGGTCTAGTTAATGATGAAGGCTTATGAAAAACGGTTTGATAGAAATCATGTTAGGGATTAATATCTCTTTCTATTCTACGCAAACTTGTGTAAACAATTGAAACAGATTCAAGGCGGAATTGTTTACTTGGGTTTGAAGCACAAGATGAAATATGAAAAGATGACAGAAATGAAGAACACAACAATTTGTTTATGGATGTTCGGAGAAACTCTCCTACGTCGCCCCTTCTTCCAACCATCGGAAGGATTCACTATATGATGAGAATCAAATACAGTTTTACACACACACACTTAGCTCACTATTGAATAGAACACTTTCTGTTCAATTACAAGATGAAGAATATCACTCAGCTAATGGTGTTTTGATTCTAGCTCTCTCTCTCTCTCGATTCACACACAGTACAATCAGAAAGAAGCTTCACATAATAAGTTCAGAAAGTAAGCTTCACAAAATCAGAATGCTTGTTCGTTTGTATTGACTTGAGAAAACCGAAAAAGGTAGCTACTTCGTCCGTTGCTCATAGGATTGATTAAATACTGAGTAGGAGCTAACGGTCGAATCTTCAAGAATAATATGTGGCGCTCTTCAATTGGAAAGCCTCCATTGTACACAGCAGGTTTTGAGCACAAGGATCGTGGCCGTACCGACTTGGTAGTGCGCCGAATATTCCATTAGGGATGTACCTGCAAAACGGGTAATGTGAGGAAAAATCTCTTACGTGGCATTCCTTGATTGGATGCATATAGCTGTTGTACTAATCTTCACAGGAAAGTGGAGCAGGAGTAGGGTACAGCTATAGCACGTGGGTAGGAGAAATGCTAGGTTCAAGCGTACTTCTTCAACAGAGCATCAGACGTATTTCAGTTAGACAGATTTGGGAAAATCAGTCTAATGAAATAAGTCAACTCCTTCTAATGAAAACGTCTATTAGACCGCCTGGTCTAATAGAATTAGACTCGCATCTAATTACAATAACCATTAGACGGGTACGTCTAACTCCACTAAGTTAGACTGCCACGTCTAATTCCGGTTCTACCTCAGACTAATCTGAAGGAGTTAGACTCACGTCTAACTTTCACTAATTAGACAACCCGTCTAATTATAATAACCATTAGACCGGCACGTCTAACTCCATTGAGTTAGACTTCCATGTCTAATTCTGGGTATTCATTAGACTATCTGACTAATTCTTTACACATCTATTAGACTTACACGTCTAACTCCGATGAGTTAGACTGTATGTCTAATTCTATTAGACTCACGTCTAATTCCATTAGACTTATGTCTAATTTCATGTATTCATTAGACTATCCGTCTAATTCTTTACACATCTGTTAGACTTACACGTCTAACTCCGATGAGTTAGACTGTACGCCTAATTCTATTAGACTCACGTCTAATTCCATCAGACTTACGTCTAATTCCGTGTATTCATTAGACTATCCGTCTAATTCTTTACACATCTGTTAGACTTACACGTCTAACTCCGATGAGTTAGACTGTACGTCTAATTCTATTAGACTCGCGTCTAATTCCATTAGACTTACGTCTAATTCTGTGTATTCATTAGACTATCCCGTCTAATTCTTTACACATCTGTTAGACTTACACGTCTAACTCTGATGAGTTAGACTGTACGTCTAATTCTATTAGACTCACGTCTAATTCCATTAGACTTACACGTATAATTTACACGTCTATTAGACTGCTCGTCTAACTCCAATGAGTTAGACTGTGAGTCTAATTCTATGAGAATGAAAATCAAAATCGGTCTAATGGCCTTCATTAGATCCAAGTCTAGAGACATGTTGTCTCAATACACCTGTAGTGAAACTTATAAATTATTTCATCATCAAAATATCAGTGGGTAAATTATTTCAACACTTAGTCAAAATAATTTGACCCAACACGCACCTTTGTCCAAAGGCACATGCAGATACTCCATAAACTAGTCGAGTTGGACTAAAAAGCCAACATTCTGCTTTCTGAGAGGAGAAACCATCTGGTAGAAGATAGAGAAAATAATTGACCCCCAATTGATCGCTATCCCTTTTGAAATGGCTACCATCATCTCGAATCAATCTTGGGTATACGCGTCGAACGACCCTACTTTCCCTTAAAACGATTTAGCCACAATATTGCTTAAAATGCAAAACGGATACTTGAGGAACTTCTTATTCCCGTAGATGTTCACCGGACCATCAATGTTTGAGAATAGAGTTTGCATTCCGAGATATCCTCAGCCGGAATCTCAACTGTAAATGTGTGGCCTTTCGTCGGAAGCCCAAAGAACTCAGCAAAAGTGGTTTTGGAAAAAGATATTTTGGAACCCTTCACCGTTTCCAAAATTGATTCACCAACAATCTTTCCGAAGGCAAAGAGCTCGTGCACCTCCGAGTCGTGAATGATGAAAGGGCCGCCAAGAAACGTCCTAAGGCCCACGCCTCCAGAGATTTAAACATAGGCACTATTTTCGGCGATTCATGCTCATACACAGAATCAAAATCCACCTGTATGGTATTTTGAGCAAATGAATTAGTCTTCTTAGTCATCTTTAAGGTTTAGAAAACGATGAAAAATTAGAATCGTTTCTAGTGAGAAGGTAGAGCGAAATAGGGTTTTAGAAAAATCTCAAAGAGAATGAAACTTATTTTTGGCGTGCGAGGCACCCTTAAATAGATTTGAACATGCACGTGTCCTAAGAGACATCATTAAATTAAACCGCTACTTAAATTAAAAATGTTTCCCAAACGCCATCATTAAAATATGTCACTTAAATTAAAACATTTCCCAAAAAGCCATCATTAAACAACGTCATTTAAATTATTATAAAGACTATCATTAATTTAAAAACGTGTGGTAATGAACTGTCAGATATATTGGTCATATTTTTAACTTTGATAGACACGTGTCTTCATGTTGTTCGATATTTGGAGATATTTAACAGATTTTATCTTATCTCATAAATATTTCCCTCCAAATATTTCGAAATACGATTGTTTCTTGTCTGAGTGGGAAAAGTACAAGCATAACACATAACAAATAATACATCTGTCCCACTCGTTTGTTGAAGAGGCTTCTGAAGACGCACGTAGACAGACGTCTGTCTATGCTATCCGCATACCTTACGTTTAAGCTTGGTAAGACGTCTGTTCAGAAAGAGTCTACTGGCGAATGGCAATAGCCGAATCAGCAGACGTCTGCTTCACATTTAGATGCCTGACCATGCTTAAATTGCAAGATACTTAAGAACAACTTGTCTGATATATTGTTTCTTTAGACGACTTATCTAATCAGTCCGATTTGAGACATTCATCTTAACACGTCTGTCTAGTCAACTTAACAACAAATTTCCCCCTAATTTTGTGCATGCTTAATTAATTAATTTAGGTCTAAAAGACCCAAAACATTTTTAAAGTAAGAAAACTTAGTCTGGGAGTGGCTTCGTGAAGATGTCTACGACTTGTTGATCTATTGGAGCATATTTCATCGAAATATGCTTATAATTGACATTCTCTCTAATGAAATGGTATCAGATGTCGATATGCTTGGTTCTGGAATGCAACATCAGGTTGTATGTTATGGCAATTGCGCTGGTGTTGTCATAGTAATCAGAGACTTGTCTCCCTGGATGTTGAACCCACAAATCTGAAAGCAGCAACTGCCTGCAACAAGGTATTCAGCCTCTGTTGTAGACTTGGCGACAGACGATCACCAAGGAACTGGCAAGTCGCACTTGTGCTCTCCCGATCGATCTTGCAGCCTTCATAATCTGTATCAGAATAACTAATTAAATTGAAACTGAAATCTTCCGGATACCACAGTTCCACATTTTGAGTTCCCTTTAAATATTTTAAAATACGCTTATAAGTAATATAATGAGATTGTTTAGGGTTACCCTAAAATCTTTCGCAAACGCGGACAATAAAAAGAATTTCTAGTCGGCTGGCAGTTAGATACAGAATAGATCAAATGATTCCTCTATAGGCAATGATATCGGCACTTTGGCCACCTTCATCCTTATCGAGCTTGATGGATGAGTTCATTGGAGTTGTAGTAGTTGAGCAGCTTGCCATACCAAATTTCTTCAGCAGCTCCCTGGTGTATTTAAACAAATTAATGAATATGCCATCTTCAAGTTGACAAACTTGAAGACCAAGGAAGAACGTTAGTTATCCCATCATACTCATCTTAAACTAGTATTGCATCAACTTAGAAAATTTCTCACATAATTTGGGATTAGTTGACCAAAATATGATATCATCAACATAAATTTGAACAAGCAATATTTGAGTGTCTTTAACAAATCTAAACAATATTTTATCTACTGTGCCAATGATAAAAAAATGCTCAAACATGAATTTAGTTAAAGTGTCATACCAAGCTCTAGAAGCTTTCTTAAGACCATATAAAGCTTTATCAAGTTTAAAAATATGATTAGGCAAGGAGTGATCTAGAAAGCCAGGAGGCTGTTCAACATACACATCCTCATTTAGAATTCCATAAAAATGCACTTTTCACGTTCATTTGATAAATATTAAAGTTTTGAAACGATGCATAAACTAGGAAGATACGAATAGCTTCAAGTCTAGCGACAGGGGCGAATGACTCCTCAAAGTCAATTCCTTCCTCTTGCATATAGCCTTGAGCTTCCAATCGGGCTTTGTTTCTCACAACCAAGCCATCTTCACTAAGCTTATTTCGAAAAACCCATCTGGTAACAATAACCGATTGAGCATTTGGTCGTGGAGTCAGATGCCACACTTTATTTCTTTCAAATTAATTCAGCTCCTCTTGCATGGCATTGATCCAATCTGGATCAAGTAGTGCTTCATCGATTTTCTTAGGCTCAATTTGAGAGATAAAGGCGGAGTTTGCAAATTCATCCAATAATTGGTGTCTGGTCCTAAGAGAAGCATTAAGATTACCAATTATTAATTTGGGTGAATGATTTCTGTTCCATTAGAAGATTGGTCCTAAAGGATCAGACGTCTAGTAAGATGGCCCCGCGATGTCTGGACTATTAGTCGTCTACTGACTTATAGTTTTGTCGTCTGGTTGAATATCAATCGGATCAACCATCTGATCCGATGTGTTGATCTTGTTCACCGAAACTTCATCATCACTATCAGATTAGAGAGTAGATGTTTCCAACCTATTAGCAACTTCAATGATTTCGTTAGAATTACTTTCAACAGATTCATCAACAGTTAGAGTTTGTTTATTATATACTCTATAAGTTTTACTAACTGAAGAATAGCCTAACATAATTCCATCGTCTCCCTTAGCATCAAAAGCAACCAAATGATTTTTTACATTGTTATGAATAAAACACTTTGATAGGATCGGTATATCCAATAGAGACTAGAGTTTGGCTATTAATAACAGCTTATGACAAACGATTCAATTTTAACTCTATTAGAAGTTAAAATATGTTTATATTCTTCACAAATCCTTCGAACTCTTAAAATGATTTCAAATGCGGAAGTGTTCGTTAGATTTGAAGCTTTAAACAAATGAAAGATGAATGACAGAAAGTAAAGAATACAGGAAGTTGTTTATGGATGTTTGGGGCAAACCCCTACGTCACCCCTTCTTCCACAGCCGGAAGGATTTCACTATATTCTTTGAATCAAATACAGTTTACTAAACTAGTTAACACTCTTTTGAACAGAACAACCTCTCTTCAGTTTACAATATTCTCACAATTACATAGTGTTTTGATTCTTTCTCTATTAAACTTGAATGATGTAAGAACTCAGTAAGGCAAGAGTAAGCTTGTAAATTCAGTCACCGAGAGATTCATCCGTTGTATTTGAGCATCTATTTGTAGTAAAAGGACACCAACGGTCGAATCTTCTTCATGGACACGTGACAAGCATCCATTGGAAGGCCGCCCATAGGACAAGAGTACAACAGACTTTGAGCAAATGGATCTTGGCCGTACCGAACTGGTAGTGCGCCGAATATCCTCTTCGATATTGTCCTGTATTGGACAAATCGTTTGAAGAACATTTGCGTATGTGGTGTTTGTTGATTGGATATATATTGTTGGCTTGTAAGACTGCACAGGAGTTAGACGCAAACGTCTAACTACGCTTCCCATTAGACTACCACGTCTAATGGAGTTAGACCTCAACGTCTAACTACGTATTTGTTAGACTACAGCGTCTAACTACGCATCCCTTTAGAGTTGTCTGATACGTTTCCCATTAGACTATCACGTCTAATGGAATTAGACCTCAACGTCTAACTACGTATCTGTTAGACTGCATCGTCTAACTATGTATCCCTTCAGAGTTGTTTGAAGTAGTTACACGCCAACGTCTAACTACGTTTCCCATTAGACTACCACGTCTAATGGAGTTAGACCTCAACGTTTAACTACGTATATGTTAAACTGCAACGTCTAACTACGTATCATTTCAGACTTGTCTAAAGGAGTTAGACGTCAACGTCTAACTTCGTTACCCATTAGACTACCACGTCTAATGGAGTTAGACTTCAACGTCGAACTATCTATCACGTCTAATTAGCCTACTTAGACCACGTCTAATTTAGCATAGTCTGATGCACCTGCACGGAAATAAATAGACAAACTTAGCTTCATTCTTAACTAAGTTTTAACCATAATTAAGTTTTAATCACATATCATCAAAACAAAGTTGGCATAGAATACGTTTATTCTCTTAATTATTTTATTCAAAATAATTTGACCCAACACACTTACATCCAAATATCCGAAAATATGAAACTTTAGGAACTCTTCCATAAAATAATTCGTAAGGTGTTTTATTAAAATGTTTATTAATTATTCACCTATTTTGAGTATAACATGTTGTGTTAATGGCCTCTGCCCAAAGTCTTTGAGAGACACTTGCTAGCATAGATCTCGCCGCTTCTTTCAGTGTCATGTTCTTCCTTTCAGCAATACCATTTTGTTGTGGAGTTCTAAAACTATACAACTCGTGTCGAATACCAGACTCCTCAAGGAAAGAAGACATAGTTATGTTGGTGAACTCAGTTCCTCTATCTCTTCTAATTTTGATAATATTTAAAGTTTTTTTATTTTAAAGTCTTTTAAGGATCTTAATCAAGTTTTCAGCTGTCTTACCTTGAGTTATCAAAAATATATCCCTAAGTAAATCTAGAATAATCATCAATTATTACAAGGGTATATCTAGTTTTACCTAAACTAGTGACTGGAATTGGACCAAACAGATCCATGTGTAATAACTCTAGACACATGTCAGATTGGATACTCCCGTTACTTTTAAAAGTTGATCTGACCTGTTTGCCCATCTGACAAGCAGGACATATATTGTCTTTTGAAAATTTTAATTTTGGCATTCCAGAAACTAAATCGTTTGAACAGATGTTGTTAATGGTTTTAAAATTAAGATGGTTCAATCTTTTATGCCATAACCAATTTTGATCATTTTTGGCTATCATGCATACATGATTGGATATCTTATTTTTCCAATTCATTTTATAAGAATTTCCTAGTTTGCTTCCGGTCAGTAGGGTGTTACCCTGCTGATCCTTAACAACACATGCGTGTGTTTGAAAATCAACAGTAAAGCCATTCTCACACAACTGACTTATACTGATCAGGTTATAACAAAAACATTCAACAAGTAGCACGTTTTTAATGGTGAGGTTACCATGGATAATCTTACACTTATCCACAATTTTACCTTTTTTGTTATCACCGAAGTTTATCTTAGGCCAGCGCACTTCGTTACTTTAGTTAGTGTATCTCTATTTCCCGTCATATGTTTGGAGCAACCGCTGTCTAGATACCAGACAGACTCCTCTAAGCAACTGACCCGATGTACCTACAAATAAACATATTTACAGCTTTTGGTACCCACAATTAATTGGGTCCATGGTTGATCAGTCCCTTGGGAATTCATATTTGCGTTATTTTGATGGATTTCCTATTTTGTGTGGTTAATAATGCGTATGGTTTAGGCTTGGAAGACGTTTTCCTGTCGACAGCTGTTTCGTAACCTTTAGAGGATGGTTTTTGTCTAAAATTTCTAGACTTTCTATCAAGTTTTGGTTTGCCAGACTTGCTGCCTGCCCTCTTCTCGGGCTTCAGTCAGCTTTCAGTTGGCTTTACATATTTAATCTCATCCTTTAAAGTTAGATCTTCACAGCTTGGATCAGTTCTTTTTTCAATTAAATTACCCCTAACAAAGCTTATAGTCTTAAGCTCGCCTTTCACCAGGTTCAACTTTTTATTGTCCTTATCTAGGTTGCCATAGTCAAATCTTAAATCGGATTTGCATCCGGCAAGCCTCAACAAACTGATCTGTTGTCTGACTACATCCTCAGATTTCGTCCAGGAACTGACCACATAAGTTAAACGTTGGTTTTTAGACGAAAGAGTTTAAATCTTTTCTTTGAGCTTCTCATTCTCATATGAAAGATCAGCCATTTTGTTTTCAAAATCTTTTGGTTCAGATACTTGAGATGAAGATGTGTTATCAGTTTTATTTTTCAAACTCGTCTCAATAAGAGAGTCTGACAACTTCTTGTACTCAATGACCATGTCATTGAGTGCAGTAGTTAAGTCATCTCTTGTGAATTATTCTAAGGAGAAGTCAAATACCTCAGATTCATGGTCTTCCATTAAGCATGTGACGACTTCATCATCACTACCGTCAGATGATGAGTCGTCTGAATCGCTTTCACCCCATTTTCCATTTCTTTCAGCATCAATGAGAGCCTTCTGCTCCTTATTCTTCTTATCATCCTTCTTTTTGCCATCCCGCTTCGGCTTTCTGTATTCAGCCTTGAAGTGTCATAGTTTATCTACACAAATCTTTCTTTTTAGTTCTACTAAACTCAATCAAGATCGAGTTAAAAAAGGTTGTCAAAACTTTGAAATAGTTAATATTATTTATTGAGTTTAAATGTTGTGCCACATTGTGGTTACATGTCAGCTTTTACCTACATAAATATTTCATTTTCGCTTCTATTAAACTCAATCAAAATCAATAGGAAAAAAACACTCAATAATTAATATTATTTATTACTTTAAATCAAATCATCATGGGTTATGTTTCATCTTTTTGTTTGAAGGGGAATAATTAAGTATTAATAAGTGCTTCCAGGGCCTGCTTTTTTGGGGGCTCTCAAAAATTGATTGAGTCACTTCATTATAATCCAAACAAAACCCTTGAAAAATGCCAAAGTAATTATTAAATTTAAATTTATTTTATTATCAGTTAGATTTTCTATTAGTTAGCTTTTCAATTAATTTTCTGTTAGTTAATTTTTCAATACAGACAAATGATTGATTTTTGTTAAACTTTCTCATTTTTAGTGTCCATTAAACTGTATCTTATGGAATTACTTGGAACAAGTTTTATATTCTTCTTTAAGAATTTATTTCAGGTGATAAATTAAAACCCTCAAAATTCCTTAAACAAGATAAAATGTGTCATGTGCTTCGTGAGAAGGCAAATTTTATAGATAGATATATGCAATTTCATCCCTCTTTCTTTTAGATAGGTTTCAACTAGTGTATCCTTTTTGTTGCAGGTTGTTAGCATACAAGCACTGTTAATACTAATTGTATGCTAAGTATGATACATAGTGTATTCTCAAATGTATGTTTTGTTGATTTCATAACCAAAAATTGAAAAGAATCTCCAATCATTTTGTTGGTTTGTAATTTTGAAAATCTATTTTTTTTTTCAAATTTCAATTAAACTATCTAAAGACTAATCTCTAAAGTCTAATCAAGGGTCATGTGGATGTGGACATTACAACTCACCATCATTTTGAATGTTGAATATTTATGATGGTAAGATATTTCATTTTTTTTTTAATTAGTTTTGGCTTGAGTTCGAACTCGAACTCCAGTTTTAAGTTGAAAACTTAATTTTAATTTAAGATTTTTGATTCTAGTTTGAGCATGAAGGTAAATAGTACAGTCGAGTTTTTTTTCAAATTTACATACTCATTCGAGGTCGAATTCAAGCCGAACTAATAGAGTCTGAATTGAGTCAAGCTCGAGCTAAAACCAGTTTTGCAGCTGTAGAATAAACTCTAACTTAAAAAAGTAAAAAAAAAAATTGATTTAGTTATTTATCAATTACTTCTTAAAATTATTTTAATGAGTTAAATGTTGAAAAAAAAAGAACATTAATTAAATCAGCAGTAACGTTGATTATTCCTTGCTTTGGGTTACCATATATAAAAGTTGATATTGAAGTTGACTTTATAATAAGTTAATGTCATTGAATTTAGTGAATTTAGTATGAATATAATTAGCTGTCAATTTAGAATAAGTTAAGGTCCACTAGTTTATAATTTAAATAATGAATTACTTAAGTTGAAGGATATGATTTTTTTTATTGCAATATCAATCTCCAATAACCACCACTTTAAAATAAATGTGGAATTTAATTGTGTTGACTAGTAGAGCTCTTAAGGTAAAGAATATATTTCTTCTTATTATTATTTATATATTTTTTATAAGAAATAATTTTTTAATAAATCAATTAAGAGTTATATATCAGAAATTAATAAATAATATAAATTATTATTTACAAAATCAAAATAAACAAATAATAATTTAAATATTAAGTCATAGGAACAATTTATTAAAAGAAATGATATGGAGAGAAAATTTGAAAAAAATAAATGAGAAAAGAAATGACTGTTACAAAATAAAATAATTTATCCCTCTTTCCTCTCACACTTTTTTTCGTTTTTTCAACAAATAAGGTGATATCACATATATTCTCTCTCATTTCCTCCCCAATTTCTTTCTCCTTATAACTCATCATTTATAAAAATACAATTTCAATAGATTCCACTCAAATAAAGCAATTTGTTAAGGGTTATTCAAACACGAACTAAATTGAGTTCTTATTGGAATAGTGTTAAAGTAGAATAATATAAACAAATCCATAAAATTATGTCGAAAAATGTCTACCAAATATTCTACACAATATTTAAAATGATTTTTTTCGATAGTCGATAAACAACGCCAAAATTGGTTCTACAAATGATAATGGACTAGTTACCTAAATAGCCCAAATAATGAGAATTTGTACAAATCAAATCATTATAGCTCTAAAAAACTTAAAAAATATTTTTTTCATTAATTTTTTTATTAAAGAATGAAAAATAAATTCAAATTTAATAATTTGGTCTCTTTATCTATTAAAAAAAGGACTAACAAAGACTTAAAAAATAATTATTAACACAATCTCAATAAATGGGTAGATAAAAAATTCCATTCAAATTAACATTATGTCGAACTAAATAAATCATAATACCAACTAAACGAAAAAGAACCAGCACCCTAGAATGTTAAAAACAAAATGTCCATTTCCATGTATTTTATTTTATTTTTATTTAGGGAATAAACACATGTATGTAATATATGTTTATTGTTCATTGATCCATTTCCATGTTCAATTATAACCTATCTTCTCAGATCTCTAACAAGTAAAAAGAACATGCAGTGTGTATCTAAGTCAAATCTAATAGTTGTCCGCACGTTGCCTGGGGTTACGTAACCGTCCATTAATTTGCATGATTTCCCTAAACGTTAGGAAACTTAATTATTTTGTAAAAAATTTAATGTTTCTTAATTACTTGATGTAGATCATATTGTATATATCTCTACTCTAATAGAAATAAATGTTTTTAATGCATTTGCTAGATAGCTGCATTAATTTCAGTAATAATGAATAACCAATTGTTATCATGCAGAATGATGATAGCCAGCTTCCAAAAGATTGTACCTTTGATTGCCTGTTGGAAATAATGAATGAGTCATCATTGGGCTTGGGAAATATAAATATTTCCACCTTGGTTAATGTCTAAGTCAAACATGGGAAGTGGAGTAGTGGTTTGAGTAATGTCAAAATTCCTAGGAAAGTGTAAAGGTTTCTTGTATATTGTATATAAATAGGGCTCTCCCCCTCTCATGTAATCAACATAATAATATATAATATATTACAACTTTTCTCTACATGGTATCAGAGCAGGTACTTGTGTCCTGACTCTCTTTCAGCACTATCTTTACTTTTTCATATTCCTTTTTAGCACTGTTGTGCTGTTTAGTTTGAAATTTCAGAGTATTCTCTGCTTTTGTTAAACACGACAATGACCACTTTCGGAAGCAATTTTTTTGATGGGCACTCAACCGGGAGGATGACCTCGGTTCTTTTGAATGAAAAGAACTACATCACTTGGGCGCGGTCAACAACTATTTTTCTCAAAGGGAAGCTCAAATTTGGCCATATTTCTGGGACATCAACGCAACCAACCATATCAGAGAAATCCACTGAGGAAGATCATAAAAGGGCCGAGGAATGGGAAGCCCATGACTATCAAATCATGAGTTGGCTTCTAAATTCCATGGAGCCGAGAATTTCCGAATTTTTCTTGGGCAAAAATTCGGCAAAAGAAATTTGGGATTCCGTCAAGAAAAGATATGGAAATACTCAAAATTATGCTCACATATATCAACTGAAATCTGAAATCCAGTCCCTCAAAAAGGGATCGAAGTCGGTTACCGAAATTGTTGGTGAGTTAACCAGAAGACGAGAAGAACTCATGATGTACTTACCTCGTACCAACGATGAGAATATCTTGCAAGAGCGAGATGAACAAGAAGGGATATACCAGTTGCTTGCCTCCCTCGATCCGAGTTGGGACGCCATCCGTGCTCAAATCCTCATGACGTCTACTCTTTCAGATTTCGATGATGTTGTCTCAAGGCTACAACAAGAGGAGACACGGAGAAGCACCATGGGAGGTGACGGGCAAACAACAGGTGAAAATCAAGCATTTTTTGGTCACAAATCCCAAAATTTTCAACGAACCAGCAATCTCTTCTGTAATCATTGTAAGAAACAGGGTCATGCTAAGGAGTTTTGCTTCAAACTCTATCCTCATCTTCGTGCGGCAAAGAAGAATGGCGAAGAAAAAGGTAGAAATTTTAATGGGATAAACCCGAAAGGATTTCTCGCTCAAAACAATGGAGGAGAAAGCAATGATCAAATGGGCTGGAATACTAGGCCAACTACTGGACAACACAACTTTAACATATCAGCAGGGTCAAACAATCAAACAGATTTCAATAATCTTTTTGATCAGTTTACCAAATTCATGCAAACACAAGAGGCTCGGTCCACATCCAAAGTGGACCCAGGTATTTTTTCAAAATATTTTACATATTTTTGCAAAAATCCTAATTATTGGGTAGTTGATTCAGGAGCCTCAGATCATATGACTGGAAATAAAAATAATTTCTTGGATTTTTCCATTAAAAATTCACAACAAAGTGTTAAAACAGCTAATGATTCAAATATGCCTATCTTAGGAACTGGGTCTATCAGAGTATTTTCAAAAAATGTTGATAATGTTCTTTATGTTCCACAATTATCTCCTAACTTATTATCTGTTAGCAAAATAACTAAAGATCTTAAATGTCTTGTTATTTTTTCTAATGAATGTGTTGTGTTTCAGGACAAGTTGACAGGAATGAAGATTGGTGAAGGACAACTTGTCAACGATATTTATATTATTGATCTTTCTAGATGTGCTTTCAATTCATACACTAATTTTGAGCAAGATTTATTGCATCAAAAGCTAGGACATCCTTCTAATAAAGTTGTGAAACATCTTTTTCGAATAGATAATTTTTGTTCAAATTGTGATATTTGTCAATTTTCAAAACAAACCAAACTTCCTTTTTCCATCTCTACAAATAAAACCAAATCTCCTCTCGAATTGATACATTCAGATGTATGGGGTCCTGCACCTATCGATTCGTATAATAATTTTAGATATTATGTTAGCTTCATCGATGATTTCTCATGAACAACTTGGATTTATCTTTTAACTTCAAAGGTGGAAGTGTATGAAAAATTTTTGGAATTTAATTCATTTGCAGAAAATCATTTTAATGCCACAATTAAGAACTTTCGATCTGATAATGGTACTGAATACATTAACTCAAAATTTTCAAACTTCTTTAAATCAAAGGGCATTGTTCATCAAAAAACTTGTCCTCATACACCTGCCCAAAATGGAGTTGTTGAACGAAAAAATAGACACCTTCTTGAGGTAACCCGAGCTTTACTTTTCCAGTTTAATGTCCCTAAGAGATTTTGGTCTGATGCCCTTCTCGCTGCGGTTCACCTTATAAATAGAATTCCTACCTCTGTATTGAATGGAAAAGCTCCACTCAATGTCTTAAATAACAAAGAAATCTCTTACGAACATTTGCGTGTTTTCGGTTGCACATGCTTTGTTCACACTAGTCGCACCGATAAACTTAGTACAACTTCCATTAAAGCTTTGTTTCTTGGATATTCAACGACTCAAAAAGGGTACAAATGTTATGATTTTGAAACTAATAAAATTTACATATCTAGAAATGTTATATTTATAGAGCATGAGCCATTTTTCAAAGAAAAAATTAACGATTATGATTCTTTTAACGATTTTATCCCTACTCTTAACCCTTTTACAGATGTAACTACAGGAAATGAAGCATTAAGGTCATGCTCATGCTCAGGGGGAGATGAGGTACCAAGGACCAAAGATAACATGGAATCCGATATCATCTCAGGGGGAGAATTAGAGAGTTCAACCTATTCAAGAGAAAATCAGGAGTCACATGGTTCGGAAAATCCATCAGAACAAGAAAGACAACCTATTTTAGAAGAAGTTCGTGAAAACCTATCAGGATATGAGAGTGTAAGGAGATCCGTGCGTCCTAGCCGACCACCTGCAAAACTTGATGACTATATTTCTTATAAGGTATCCTACCCTATTCAACAATTTTTATCTTATGAAAAAATTTCTCCAACACATTTTAATTTTTTAACTTGTTTAGACAACATTGAGCCTAAAAATTTTCAAGAAGCTATTTCTAATCCTCTATGGCAACAAGCTATGTGTGAGGAACTAGAAGCACTTGAAAAAAATCATACTTGGGATATTATTGTTCCTCCTATAGGAAAAAGACATGTCGGCTGTAAATGGGTATATAAAATAAAATATGATAGTAATGGTAAAATAGATAGATACAAGGCACGTCTTGTAGCAAAGGGATATACTCAAACATATGGTATAGATTATGAAGAAACATTTGCCCCCGTAGCCAAAATGAACACGGTTAGAATTCTTTTATCGATTGCCACTAATAAAAATTGGAATATTTTTCAAATGAATGTAAAAAATGCTTTTCTCCAGGGTGATTTAGAGGAGGAAGTGTATATGGATCTTCCCCCAGGTTACAAAGACAACTTGAGTTCTAAACTTGTTTGTAAACTTAATAAAGCTATATATGGATTAAAACAATCTCCCCGTGCTTGGTATGCTAAATTAAGTAATGCTCTTCTTCAAAATGGATTCACAAAAAGTACGGCAGATTCCTCCCTATTTATTAAAAATTTCTCTCTTTTTGTTCTTATATATGTTGATGATATTATAATTACTGGGAACAATGACGAAGAAATAAATAAAGTTAAAAAGTATTTACAAAAAACTTTTGATATCAAAGACTTAGGTATTCTTAAATATTTTCTTGGAGTAGAGATAGCCCATTCACAAAAAGGGTTATTCTTGTCTCAAAGAAAATATACTTTAGATTTATTAAATGAAACAGGGAAGTTGGGATTAAAGGCAACTTATACTCCAATGGACACCAGTACTAAACTTAATTCTGAGGATGGTGAGTTGTTAGTGGATATTGGCAAGTATCAAAGGTTAGTTGGCAAACTTATATATTTAACCGTCACTAGACCAGATATTACTTTTTCTGTTAGTGCAGTGAGCCAGTTTATGCATGCTCCACGAACAAGTCATCTAAAAACAGTCGAAAGAATACTTCGATATCTCAAGGCTACTCCGGGGCAAGGAATCTGGCTTAAAAGAAATCAGTGCTTAAACATCATTGGTACTCGGATGCAGACTGGGCAGGAAGTTCTGATAGAAAATCAACCACTGGATTCTGTACATTTGTTGGCGGGAATTTAGTCACTTGGCGCAGCAAGAAGCAAAACGTGGTTGCAAGATCCAGCGCTGAAGCAGAATACCGGGCTATGGCTACTACAGCTAGCGAACTTATTTGGATTAAGCATCTACTCCAAGATATGGGGATATCTCATAGTGAACCGATGAAAATGTATTGTGACAACCAAGCAGCACGACATATCGCATCTAATCCCGTTTTTCATGAACGAACGAAACATATTGAAGTTGACTGTCACTTTATCAGGGAGAAAGTACAATCTGGCCAAATTGAAACACCTTACGTAATGAGTAAGAACCAGTTGGCCGACATCTTCACGAAGTCTCTAGATAGAACCTCCTTCGACCACATTCTTGACAAGTTAGGAGTTTTCAATCTATTCACTCCTAACTTGAGGGGGAGTGTTAGAAATAATGAATGAGTCATCATTGGACTTGGGGAATATAAATATTTCCACCTTGGTTAATGTCTAAGTCAAACATGGGAAGTGGAGTAGTGGTTTGAGTAATGTAAAGATTCCTAGGAAAGTGTAAAGGTTTCTTGTATATTGTATATAAATAGGGCTCTCCCCCTCTCATGTAATCAACATAATAATATATAATATATTACAACTTTTCTCTACATGGTATCAGAGCAGGTACTTGTGTCCTGACTCTCTTTCAGCACTATCTTTACTTTTTCATATTCCTTTTTAGCACTGTTGTGCTGTTTAGTTTGAAATTTCAGAGTATTCTCTGCTTTTGTTAAACACGACAATGACCACTTTCGGAAGCAATTTTTTTTGATGGGCACTCAACCGGGAGGATGACCTCGGTTCTTTTGAATGAAAAGAACTAAATCACTTGGGCGCGGTCAACAACTATTTTTCTCAAAGGGAAGCTCAAATTTGGCCATATTTCTGGGACATCAACGCAACCAACCATATCAGAGAAATCCACTGAGGAAGATCATAAAAGGGCCGAGGAATGGGAAGCCCATGACTATCAAATCATGAGTTGGCTTCTAAATTCCATGGTGCCGAGAATTTCCGAATTTTTCTTGGGCAAAAATTCGGCAAAAGAAATTTGGGATTCCGTCAAGAAAAGATATGGAAATACTCAAAATTATGCTCACATATATCAACTGAAATCTGAAATCCAGTCCCTCAAAAAGGGATCGAAGTCGGTTACCGAAATTGTTGGTGAGTTAACCAGAAGACGAGAAGAACTCATGATTTACTTACCTCATACCAACGATGAGAATATCTTGCAAGAGCGAGATGAACAAGAAGGGATATACCAGTTGCTTGCCTCCCTCGATCCGAGTTGGGACGCCATCCGTGCTCAAATCCTCATGACGTCTACTCTTCCAGATTTCGATGATGTTGTCTCAAGGCTACAACAAGAGGAGACACGGAGAAGCACCATGGGAGGTGAGAGGCAAACAACAGGTGAAAATCAAGCATTTTTTGGTCACAAATCAAGCATTTTTTGGTCACAAATTTATCCCTCTTTCTCTCACACTTTTTTTCGTTTTTTCAACAAATAAGGTGATATCACATATATTCTCTCTCATTTCCTCCCCAATTTCTTTCTCCTTATAACTCATCATTTATAAAAATACAATTTCAATAGATTCCACTCAAATAAAGCAATTTGTTAAGGGTTATTCAAACACGAAGTTCTTATTGGAATAGTGTTAAAGTAGAATAATATAAACAAATCCATAAAATTGTGTCGAAAAATGTCTACCAAATATTCTACACAATATTTAAAATGATTTTTTTCGATAGTCGATAAACAACGCCAAAATTGGTTCTACAAATGATAATGGACTAGTTACCTAAATAGCCCAAATAATGAGAATTTGTACAAATCAAATAATTATAGCTCTAAAAAACTTAAAAAATATTTTTTTCATTAATTTTTTTATTAAAGAATGAAAAATAAATTCAAATTTAATAATTTGGTCTCTTTATCTATTAAAAAAAGGACTAACAAAGACTTAAAAAATAATTATTAACACAATCTCAATAAATGGGTAGATAAAAAATTCCATTCAAATTAACATTATCTCGAACTAAATAAATCATAATACCAACTAAACGAAAAAGAACCAGCATCATAGAATGTTAAAAATAAAATGTCCATTTCCATGTATTTTATTTTATTTTTATTTAGTGAATAAACACATGTATGTAATATATGTTTATTGTTCATTGATCCATTTCCATGTTCAATTATAACCTATCTTCTCAGATCTCTAACAAGTAAAAAGAACATGCAGTATGTATCTAAGTCAAATCTAATAGTTGTCCGCACGTTGCCTAGGGTTACGTACCCGTCCATTAATTTGCATGATTTCCCTAAACGTTAGGAAACTTAATTATTTTGTAAAAAAATTAATGTTTCTTAATTAATTACTTGATGTAGATCATATTGTATATATCTCTACTCTAATAGAAATGAAAGTTTTTAATGCATTTGCTAGGTAGCTGCATTATTTTCAGTAATAATGAATAACCAATTGTTATCATGCAGAATGATGATAGCCAACTTCCAAAAGATTGTACCTTTGATCGCCCTTTCTTCAGTTTTCATCATCTACTACTACTACCCTTTCCACAACAACATGAATTACTCTTCGAAAACAACAGCTTTTAATTCCGATTCTCAAGTATCTATTAATTCCCCGAACTCCAATCCCCACAACCATGGTGACAATGCAAGCTCCATAATTAATAAAACTCAAATCCCCTCTCCCGCCCCATTAATCCAATTCAGCGACATTAATAATAATGATCATAATCATCATCAGGATGTAGAGGAGGAGGAAACAGGAATCATCCCAACCGCAGCGGCTGCAAAGAACAGAGAATACACGTCGTGTGATATATCTTTGGGGGAATGGGTGCCTAATCCGGAAGGGCCTTACTATACAAACACAACGTGTTCAAGAATACAAGAGCATCAAAATTGTATGAAATATGGGAGGCCGGACACAGGGTTTCTGAAATGGAGGTGGAAACCGGAAGGGTGCGAGCTGCCAATATTTGATCCAGTTGAATTTTTTAAGATGATGAAAGGGAAGAAGATTGCATTCGTTGGGGATTCTATAGCTAGAAACCACATGCAGTCTTTGATCTGCCTCTTATCTAGGGTCAGTGGTTAGTAACAACTAGTAAATTGATTTGATTCATGAATGAAATGTTTGTGTAAAAAGAAATAAAAATAATTTGTTTCAGGTGGAAGAGGCTGTAGATGTCTCAGAAATAACTTACTTGTCACAGTTCAAGAGATTCGAGTTTAGAAAACACAAGTTGACCATAGCCATGTTATGGTCCCCCTACCTGGTGAGGACCAACCAAGATGACATAGACAGCAAGAATTCCGAAAGCCTGCCCTTGAACCTCTTCCTTGACGAGCCTGACCCCAAATTGACCCAACAGATACCCGGCTTCGACTACCTTATCATCTCTGCAGGCCAATGGTTCTCCCGTCCGGCAATGTTCTACAATCAGAGCAGTGTTGTCGGCTGCCTCTATTGCCCCCAATCCAATATCACCCACCTCACCGCTAACTTCAGTTACCGTTATGCATTTCGTACAGCTTTTCGGGCCATCGTCCAACAGACAAATTTTACTGGAACAACCTTTTTGAGGAGTTTTGTGCCATCCCATTTCGAAAACGGTAGTTGGAACAAGGGTGGAGATTGTGTGAGGCAGAGCCCAAACAGGGTTGAAGAAACTCGCTTGGACGGGTACATTTTGGAGTTTTATCAGATCCAATTAGACGAGTTGAACAGAGCGCAGAGGGAGGGTGGTGGGAGACACTTGAAATTCAGGCTGATAGATGTCACCCGGGCCATGTTGATGAGACCCGACGGTCATCCAAGCAAATACGGTAGCTGGCCAACGCCAAATGTCACCCAAATCAATGACTGCGTGCATTGGTGCTTGCCTGGTCCTATTGATTCATGGAATGATTTTTTGATCCAACTTTTCAGAAGAGAATAACAACTTTTATATATAGATCAATCCATTTTATTTTAGATTCCATAAAATTATTGGAAGATTTATTTTTTCATATAGCATATATACATATTATATAGTTAATTAGAAAACACTTATTGATATATAAAGTGTACACTAGTGAGAACAAAAGGTGAATTTACATTGGGAATATGAATTAAATTCGAATTAGTTAGGATTGAATTTTAGTTTGATTTGGATTAAAAGTGTTTTGCTCTAATTATTTCAATAATGATTTAATTTAATACGTTCATTTTTCTAAGAGATATCACTCTGTAAAAGATTTCAGTTGTAGAAGACTTTTCGGGTTGACGGCCACTATTATTGCCCATAACTCTTCGGTAGAAGGGAAAATGTTCTTATCACCTATATGAAAGGTTCGAATGACATGACTCCACCTCCACCACATATCTATCAAGAAGTCTACATGGGCTCATGTATCCCGAAGCTGTAAAATATTGTTTAACTTTTAAACACTACAATATAGCCGACTGTACTCGAACTTCATAGTCCACTTGGCCATTATCCGAACATCTAACATCTACATGATATGTATAATAAACACACAATTTAGATTTTTTTATTTTTAAATTATTTGAAGTACTCATTAGCGCCTATTTAACTACATGCATAAATGTATTTACAAATATATGGTAGTCACGTAAAACAAAAGGCTTCCAACGTGGCTTAATTTGTTGTTCGAACAAGATGAGTTAACGAGTCTGGTAGAAAGTGGTCTAGGAGGTTTGTGTCTATGTCTTATGGGTAAAAAAGTGTTGTTCCACCAACAAGGGAGATTTGAAAGCCGCCCATGTAGAGGGAGGTGCTCTCAATTGAGGTGCCCCATCACCGCCTCTTATGATCCCTTTCTTAAAATAAGGAAGCTCTTATGATGAAGAAATGGTCAGTCTCAGGTTTTTCCTAAGTTCATAAACTCACTTAAGATCGTGCAAAAATGAGAGTCTTATGTCTTATGGGTAAGAGAGATGTGTCCCACCAACGAGTGAGATCTGAAGGCCTCCGATGTAGGGAGGTTCTCAACTGAATTGTTCGCCTTACCGCCTCTTATGATCCCCTTTGTTAAAATAAGGAAGCTCACATGATAAATAAATGATTAGTCTCGAGTTTTTTTCAAAGTTCACAAACTCACGGAACATCGTGCAAAAGGGACCTATCATCATTCCAGCTATATAGATGTTACATGTAACTAATAGATGTACAAGTAAGAGAGCTGCTAGAGTTCATGCACATTGAACAATCAAAAGTTTTAGGCTTTAAACCGTTTTGTGTAAAAATAGTGCCTTCTAAATAATGGTCAATACATAGTTTTAAGTTAAGTATCTATGCATTTCTTAATAGAGTCTCCATAAACTGTAACACACAGATAGCGTATGGCTTTGGATTCATTGTTCAAATTATTTTTCGACTAAATTTATCTCGTAAAATAAATTAAATTCAATAAGCAAATCCAAAAAAAACATTTCTCTCGAATCTCTAGCGAGACGAGAAACATAAATGATAGATTTGACTAAAGTCTCGTTTTTAGCTTTATCGATTAAAATAATCTTTATATTATTGAGTCGTCGCTTATTTATCTTGTAAAATTAGGAAAAATCATATTCGTGTAAAAAACTATAAAATGAGATATTTTTTTTAAATGAGTTTGATGCTTGGTTAAATGTGAGAGAGTGTTTCTGCATTATGTCTTGCGTACCATTTTCAAGATGGACGGTTTCTAATAATATGTCTCGACCATTTTTAGAATTATTTTTACTCGTTCTTTATTAATTTATTCATGCTAAATAATCTAGTTATACCCTATCCTAGGTCTAAGAGTGGCATAAGAAAATCAAGAAATATAAATATAAATAAAAGTAAACATTTATGAATAAGAATAATAATAAACATGCAAATAAATGTCCATAAGATAAAACAGAAAATTCAAATGGTTCAAAATATTAAAAAAATAATTTTATATAGACAAATTAATTTACGAACTCAAGATAACAAATTTCATATTTATTTTAATATTTAAACAAAAGTTATAACTTAAATTAAAATTTTATTAGATGGAATATATCAATTATCTTATTCTCTAAGTTGATGGACAACTAATATTATTTATTTTGATTTATTATTTCTAATTTAGTATTTTATAAAATTAAAAATATCACTTAAATATTTCATTTTATAATATTAATGACAAATAGTGTATGTGTTTTTACATTTAGATCACATTATTTTAATTTATATTAAAGATGACAATCACCTAATTATTTGTTATACCAGTGTGATCTACAAATTTTAACAATTAATCTATATCGATTTGTTGCATTGTACACCAAAACTAATATGACATCTCCAATGGTATAATACAATTTTAAAAGGAGTTATTCTAGGAACTCTACTATTTAAACCTACATTGGATGGCCATAGTTTTTTTTGTTTACATCAGGAATTAGCAAATATGCTTGTTAGAGGCCACATTCTCAATGATTTTGGTAGTGATAAAGCACCAAGCTTGACATTTATGAGGTCGATATTAATACACTTGTGGCCCACTCTACATATTCTTGTCATTCAACCGATTTTGAAATTTCACCGTTACTTACTCATTTTCATTTTTGTATATTTAGATATATATTGCTTTCATAGAAAAGGTAATTGTGAACATGTTAAGAATTGTGATACCGATGTGAAAACCCCAATCAAGAACATGTCATATAATTGTCTTTTATCAAAATAGTTGATATTTTCTTATAAACAATTTTATAAATTCTTTAGTACAATTTCATCAAGCAACCTTGTTTGAAATAGTTTTATCATTCGATACAAAAATAAAAAATAATTCAAAGAACAAAATAACTCAAATATTTAGACAATTATTAGCTGATAAAAAAAATCTATTAAAAATATTCCATGACTCAAGGTACTAAGTCTCAAACATAAATTAGTCTTCCAGATGTTGACAAAATCTTATTAAATTAATTTAATGACTATGTACAAATATTATCATTGCTTAACTACCTATCAAACTAGACAAAAATTATAACAACCAAGACAATTTGAATGTTTCCAGTAACATATCTTTAAACATATAAAATTGAAACTACGATGATATTTCAAATTATATCAAATAAAACAATTTTACTCCAGTGAATAAGTCAGTTTATATATATACATCCATTTGTTTAGGATCTACAAATACGAAAACTTCAAGTCAAATCTCTGATGCTTTTCTAGCTGAATCCACCTGGGTGGTTACACGAATATCGGTATATATTAACACCAAAGTTTCAACGTTCGAAGACTTTATAGCCCACAAAAGAATTTGAAGAGGAACAAATGAATTTTAAAACATATAGAAATGCATATCAACCAATTACAAACTTAACTTCGATTTAAAGTTCCACGTTGCCCAAAACGCCTTGAAAAAGGCCCAACAAAGACTTACCAGGAACAATAATTTAAAGTATTTTTTTTGTAAAAGGGCGTAACATTCCCTATCCAACTTTTGTGTCCATTCAAGATTCTGAAATGAGTTTTAATTACATTTTTTTATATGGTAGGGTAGTAGGATAGTTAACCGATATGATCAACACATAATGAGATTAACCTATTAGGCTAAACATGAAAATAGAAGATAAATAAGGAGAAGGAATAGAAATGTACCCTAAGACGAATACTAAATAGAAAGAACAAAGTAGCTCACCATTTTATTGATAAACCAAATTTATTTTACAGTGAGAGAGAATACAACTAGAGAAACTTGAGGGTTTTTCCTCTTTCTTCCCCGATAAATGGAAAGGAACAACAATTTAAAGGAAAACGTTTTTACAAAAGTTAAAAATGAACAGTAAAAGCCGGGATTCCTGGGATAAAGTATTTTCCCGTATATTCTGGATCTTGTCCTCCGCTTATTGTGGATATCATCTTCTATTACTTTAGCAATTTCTCAATTGAGCTTGGCTAAAGGAGGAGGATCCGACGTCCTTTTATTAATTTAGCAATCTCTCATTTGAGTTTGACTAGAGGAGGATGATCCATTGTCCTTCTTGGATATTTTCTCATCCAATGTAGCCTGATTGCTTCGAAGATGTCTTCTATTCCCACATCATTTGGGTATTGAGCATCTTGTAAATAATCAGATGCCATGGTTGATTCAGACTTATTATCATCTTCAAATTTGGACATAAAGTCCTTCATCTCTTCAATATAGGCAGTTATCATCTACTCTTTGGTTAGGTCTTCTGACCTCATCTTTAATTTCTTGGAAATATAATCGAACAGAGAAGGGACCTTAGCTACTCGTCGTCGTTCTTCATATAAACTTATTTTGATTATTTAGGAGATCCATTGTTTCCTTCCTGAATTATTCATTAGTATAGGGGTCTACCCTTATCATTTTGTCCCAAAATTTGAATTGAGCCGTTCTAAATAAACAAGGAGTTCTTATTTTGGTACAACCAAATTCAAGTACCCATTTCCAAATCCAAGGAATGGAGAATTCTATGAAGAAGAAGAAGAAGCATGAAGCTATTTCTTCAATGTATAAGTTTTCTTGTTGTTTTTTCAAGAGTTGTGGGGAGATATTGCTCCATTTATCAAAGAAGACTTTAATTTCTTCCAGTAGGATTTTTGGAGTAGGACCGAAATAGTAAAACCTGTTAATAAACCAGTGGAGTATATCCCCTTTATAAACATTCGCGCATACCTTTATGAACCAGGAATGTTTATATCTATTATTCTCGTAATTGAGTGTCGGAGTGAAGGCATCTCATTAATCCCAATAATTGAATTTAATTGTCATTATTTCTTTAAATGATAGTTCTCTTTCTATCATTGGGGATATTCCCAATCTTCTAAGGATATCCTCTTTTTTACGATCATTTTGCTGAAATTATAAATTTCTTTATTAGCACCAGAGAAGTGTGATATTTCACACGATTCGCTTTGAACAGGTATTTATTCGTAAAACATTTGGGATTTATAAGTCCTTAATGGTGATCACGAATTATCCAAATACCTCTGCATTATTGTCCATGGATCATTTTTCCATTTAAAGTATTTTTCTTGTAAGAGAAATAATATAAATTCTTTGTATTCGTTTCATGTAAATCCAATATTATTGGATTCTGTTTCATCATCGCCATGTATTTTGGCATAGGAGGGAATATTAATTTCTTCATGCCTATATTGTCTAAGCTGATCTTGCTAACTCTCGGCATCCTGAGAGAGATCCATTGCTATGAGCTTTTGTTTATCATATTGAGATATAATCTTTGGTGTCCTATCTCGGCTTCTTCCCCTAATAGAGGAGGGTCCCATTCCTCTATTAGAGAAAGGTCCATAACCCCTTATCCTCATTCATGTAGATTAAAATACTCATGAGTCAAAAATCAGGGAGATTATTAATTTTCCCCTTGTTATAAGCTATTTCAAAATCAAATGGGGCTAAATGAGCTTTCCATCTGACAAACATTTGTTTTGATACATCATGTTTAAAGTCTTTTTGAAACATAAATTTAGCCGCGTTGCATTCTGTTAATATAATAATTTTTTAATTATATAAATCTTCTTGAAATTTTAAAACACATTTTACTATAGTGAGTACTTCTTTGGCGACCGTTGCACATTTGTTTTGGGATTCATTCCATTTTCAATAATGTTGCCCAAAAATCTTATTCTTGTCTGAAAAAGTTTCATTTTTGGTTTTTAACCTATTCTGAGTAATTATTATTTTAAACATATTTAAATGTTTAAAGTGAGTCTCAATTGTTTTTAATAAACTAGTATATCATCAATATAAAATAATTATGAATATATTATAAGGATTGAAAATATTATTCATTATCTTTTGAAATTATGAGGGAGCATTTTTTAATCCGAATGGCATAACATTCCATTCATAATGTTCAATAGGGACATCAAAAGCCGTCTTATACCTATAAGACTTTTCAATTTAGATTTGCCAATATCCTAATTTTAAATCAAAATTTGAAAATATAAGACTGTCATATAGTGTGTCTTGTAAGTCTTTCTTAATTATGAATTGGATATCTAATCCATTTTAATAATTTGTTGAGGGGTTTATAATTTATCACTAATCTTGGTACACCCCTTTCAATTTCTGATTGTTTATTCACGTAGAAAGTGGTACATGACCAAAGGAATTGTGATGGACTTATTAGCCCTTTTTGTAAAAGAGTATCTATTTCAATTTAACAAACTAAGCATAAAAACTCTAGATAAAAAATTACAATTTGACTTGATTGAAAAATCAGATAAAAAGCAAGTCTTCCAAGACCATATTAATAAAATTAATAAATGGACTGATAAACCCATTCAAAGCAAATTCTATTATAGTAGACCAACCCCAATGGATGTCTTGCATGGAGATTACACGGATATAATTGACATTAGTTATTTTGGTAACAAGATATATGAATAAAATATTGATGGTTATTCAAACAAACAAATTTATAATACAATACATCGAATGTTAATTTACTACGCCATTTGTAAAAATAGTAAAATTTCTGATAAAATTATAGCCACAATGATTGTTGTTGGGTTTACAGGACAACTAAAGGGTTAGTGGGATAATTATTTTTCCAAGGATGATAGAGATTCAACCCTTAACACTATAAATAAGAAAACAACATTCTTGTTGAACATGCAGTTTATACACTAACAGTTAATATTTTTTTGGAATTATAAATGGGACAATGGATTAAATATGTAACCCGCAAACACACTTAACCATTTAACTAGGCGCAGAACTTGTCGCCTGACGGGCTCAAACCCAGGATCTAAGGGTGAGTGTCCACCTCTTATTTCTGATAGGCTAGAAGATTGGATATTAGCAGTTAATATTATTGAACACTTCACATGAAGATGGAGTGATAATAGTGATACCATAAGAACATTATTACAAAATCTAAAGGTAAAACACTTTCAAACTTTAGATGGTATAAATAAACCTTCCTTAGAAGAGTCATAGAATTCCCATAATGTAATAATATACACTAGAAATCAAAATTAATTGACTCCCAAGCTTATTTACTGAGAGAGTTAGAAGAAATCTCAAAAAGGAATATACAATGATACCATAAGAAAAATATACATATGGTGCATTAATAGACCCTTGTATTCAAGAACGATTAGCATTATGTAATGAGATTAAACTAAGCCAACAAATTAAAAGACAAAGTTTAAATGAAAGAAAACAATTAGGTCAATTCTGCCAACAATTCGGTCTAGACAATCCCACATCTAGCAAAGATAGAGGGTTAGTTAGATTAAGTTAAATAAAGAAGAAGGAACAATTAATTAAAGAGAAATAATTAATTAAGGAAAAGTATTTTAATTGATTAAAATAAAGTTAGGTAAATAAAAATAAGTTTAAATCAATACGACATAGTTTTAATGATGTGTTCGTGAACAAAACTAAGTTCTGCAAATGTCTATGCGCAGGTAAAACTCAAGAAGCGCGAGTAGAAGTCTCTCTTCAACATACGTCTTAGTCTCAAGAAACGAGTGTAGTCGTCTCTCTTCAACAGACAACTTAGTCTCAAGAAGCGCGAGTAGACATTTCTCTTCAACAAACGCCTTAATCTCAAATAGCGCAAGTAGACGTCTCTCTTCAGTAAAACCTTATTTACTTGTGTAAACACTTGAAAAACACACGTCTTTATCCTTAGCCAGACCCCCGTCTCTATCGATACATTAGACTCACGTCTAATTCCATTAGACTTACGTCTAATTCCGTGTATTCATTAGACCATCTGTCTAGTTCTTTACACATCTATTAGACTTACACGTCTAACTCCGATGAGTTAGACTGTACGTCTAATTCCGAATACATTAGACTCACGTCTAATTCCATTAGACTCACGTCTAATTCCATTAGACTCACGTCTAATTCTGTGTATTCATTAGACCATCTGACTAATTCTTTACACGTCTATTAGACTCACACGTCTAACTCCGATGAGTTAGACTATACGTCTAATTCCGAATACATTAGACTCATGTCTAATTCCATTAGACTCACGTCTAATTCCATTAGACTCACGTCTAATTCCGTGTATTCATTAGACCATATGTCTAATTATTTACACGTCTATTAGACTCACACGTCTAACTCCAATGAGTTAGACTGTACGTATAATTCCGAATACATTAGACTCACGTCTAATTCCATTAGACTCACGTCTAATTTCGTGTAACTATTAGACCGTTCGTCTAATTACACGTCTATTAGACTGCACGTCTAACTCCGATGAGTTAGACTGTGCGTCTAATTTTATTTGAATAAAAATCAATATCGGTCTAATGACACTCATTAGATCCAAGTCTAATGATGTATTGTCTCGATACACCTGTATCGAAACTCATAAATTATTTCATCATCAAAATATCAGAGGGTAAATTATTTCAATACTTAGTCAAAATAATTTGACCCAACAATTTCCACTTTTGATGAAGAAATTGCAAACCTGCATACATATATTAAAACATGCATTGATCATACAAACAAACAAACAACATGCAAGTAATCATTCAAAAACATCTAAGTTAATCACATATGAGTGTTTTCAGAAGAAACACTCAAAACGTTGTTCAAAGTAACCAAAATAAGTTTACCAAAAACATCATGAAAATATTCAAAATAACTTCAAAAAGACATTCAATCACTAGTCTTCTTCTTCTTCTTCCTGGTCATCACTTCTAAAAATGATAAACTTCGACCTAAGAAATCTCTAAGACTGCAGTTAGAGGGGAGTTGGACTCTTCACTTTTCCTTTTCTTAGACTTAAGCGTTTCCACCCTTTGAATGTAATCTACCACTTTCTGGTAGTTCAAGATCTTAGAAGGAAGGGGAAAACTCTTACTGGGTTCGTTCGGACAATGAAAGAGAAAAGAGCTGAGAGGACCGTCAAATCCGAAAATCTTCTTCCTAGTGACAACCATTCTGACAAGATTCCCGAATAGGAAGCTTGTCCATTTTACCGGAACACCCCTGGTGATAACCACCATTATCTGAAAGACCTTCGTACAGTACTTGTAAGAAGTTTCTGTAGACAGAAGGGATTTTGAAATGATATCGCTTAAGAGAGAATATTAGACCTTCAGGAGGTTTTTCTTTCCATGAATATCTACTTTAGGGGAATCGGAAAATACTTTTATCATCGAAATCATTAGGTTAGGATGAGTGGTGGAGAAATCATCAATACCTTCTGTTGGGAGATGGAAAAACTCACCAAAAGATTCTTCTGTGATCCAAACCATCTGGCCCATTACGGCTCCAGTAATAACACTATCTTGATAGAAGCTAGCGTTTTGGAAGAATTCGTTGACTAGTTGTTCATGATAGGTTTCATGAGGGGTGAAGAATCTTCTCAGCCCAGAAGCTTTTAGCGATTCGAACATCCTATGCATGCCAAGAGATTCAAGAGTGGCTACGGATTGAAAGTCCACTTGAATCGATTTTGGTCGAAAGGGAAGCATTATGATTTGATGAACAAGGGTTTGAGTGATTCGACTTCTAAAGAGAGAAAGAGGGATTTCAAGGATCTTCTATCTTTTAGAGTGAATGAACCTATTAATATCGGGGTCTTAATCATGAAGAAGAAAACTAATGATTGTTTCTACCGTCAAGAATTTCAAAAGACAGTTCCCAATAAACGTAGCATTTAATGTTAGCATGAAACAAAACGTCTAATACTATGTGTACAAGCAAAAGATGTCAGAAATATTAGTCATTTCTTTCATATTGAGAGACACATGTCTTCAATTCTTTTGAGGAATGACTGATTTATTTTTCGGCGGGAAAGAGGACTTAAACAGACATCATTAAAAGACAGCTGTCCGAAAATCCAGAAGATGAAGAGTCTAATTACACCAGTAGTTAGACGTTTTATTTTCCTTTTCACATTTTCAACTTCTTTTTGAGAATCAGTCTATTAGATGTGTACGTCTAATTATGCTATAACAGCACGTGAGACACGCGTGTCTGATTAGACGTGAGCATCCTCTTGCTCAAGACGTAAAAACATCTAACGTCTATTAGACGTGTCCATCTATTAGACGTATCCGTCTAACCAAGCATGTTAAAATAACCATGACAATGATTTCATACAAAGGTGAAACTACTAAGGTATATGTTCATCTAAGTAGCTGTGTTTCTCAAACTCTGAATCCATAGGACAAGTTAAGACCTCCGTCTTTCATTTCTGTTCAGTTGCGTTTTGAACGATATGTCCCCCTTAGTTTATGCACGTAATTACGTCAATCAAGATTAACAAGACCTAGCAAGTTTCTAAAATGAGAAAACTTAGCTTCCGGTAGAGGGTTCGTGAAAATGTCTGCAGTTTGTTGATCTGTAGGAACATGTTCAAGACAAATTTGCTTCTGGTTGACGTGTTTTCGGATGAAATGATGCCTGATTTCAATGTGCTTTGTTCGAGAATGCATAACTGGATTGTAAGATATTGCGATAACACTTGTGTTGTCGCAGAAAATTGGAGATTCATCAGCCTCAATCCCATAGTCTCCGAGCTGTTGTTGAATCCACAAAACTTGGGAGCAACAACTACCAGCTGCAAGATACTCTGCTTCTGCTGTAGACGTAGCGACTGATGTCTTCTTCTTGCTGAACCATGTGATTAGACGATCTCCAAGGAACTGGCAAGTTCCACTTGTGTTTTTTCTATCAATTTTGCATCCTGCATAATCTGCATCAGAGAAACTAATTAAATTGAAATTGGAATCCTTCGGATACCACAGTCCCACATTTTGAGTTACCTTTAAGTATTTAAGAATACGTTTAGCAGCAGTAAAATGAGAGAGTTTAGGATCAGCCTGAAATCTGCCACAAACACCAACAGCAAATTGAATGTTTGGCCTACTAGCAGTTACATATAGCAAGGAACCGATGAGTCCTCTATATGTTGTTACATCGACACTTTGGCCACCCTCATCTTTATCCAATTTAACTGAAGAACTCATTGGAGTAGCTGCTGTAGAGCAGTTCTCCAAACCAAACTTCTTTAGCAGTTCTTTGGTGTATTTGGCCTGGTTTATGAGAGTTTCGTTTTCCAGCTGACGGATCTGAAGCCCAAGGAAAAATGTAAGTTCTCCCATCATGCTCATTTCAAACCTATCCTGCATCAGCTTGGCAAATTTCTCACACAGTTTGGGGTTAATTGACCCAAAATAATGTCATCAACATATATTTGAACAAGTAATATGTGAGAATCTTTAGTAAATCTAAACAAGGTTTTATCCACTGTTCCAACAACAAAATCATGGTCAAACAAGAAATTGGTTAAAGTGTCATACCAAGCTCTAGGAGCTTGTTTTAGACTATACAATGCTTTGTTAAGCCTATAAACATGATTTGGCAAAACATGATCTACGAAACCAGGGGGTTGCTCAACATATACTTCCTCATTTAATTTTCCATTTAAGAATGCACTTTTCACATCCATTTGAAAGACTTTAAAGTTCTTGAATGATGCATATGCTAGGAAGATTCTAATTGTCTCTAGTCTTGCAACCGGTACAAAAGACTCATCAAAATCAATACCTTCCTCTTGTCTGTATCCTTGAGCAACTAAACGAGCTTTTTTTCTAATGACTAAACCATCTTCACTAAGCTTGTTTCTAAATACCCATCTTGTTCTTATGACTGACTTGTCAGTTGGTCTATGAGTAAGATAACACACTTTATTTCTATTAAATTGGTTTAACTCCTCTTGCATAGCATTGATCCAATCTGGATCAACTATAGCTTCACCAATCTTCTTTGGTTCAATTTGAGACATAAATGCAGAATTGGTCATTTCATCTATCAGTTGACGTCTTGTCCTTCGAGGAGAAAAAGGATTTTCGATTATCAGTTCTGGTGGATGATTTCTGTTCCATCTGAAATTGGAACCAAGAGGATTGGTCCTCTGAACCGGTGACACCGCGACATCCAAACTCTCAACTTCTTGTTGAACAGGAGTTTGTACATCTGGTTGAGCTTCAACCGGATCAGCCACAAGATCGGATAGAGCCATCCGCTTGTCCAAGGTTTCTTCTTCTTCACTTACAGACTCAAGATTAGCCGCTTGTAGTCTTTCATCAAGATCAATGTGTTCATTGGATTTGCTCTCAACAGGCTCATTAAAAACTACATGAAGGGATTCTTCAACAGTCTATGTTCTTTTGTTGTATACTCTGTAAGTCTTGCTTACTGATGAGTATCCCAACATGAATCCCTCATCTGCATTAGTATCAAAAGCGGTCAAATAAACTTTTCTATTGTTATGGATAAAACATTTACACCCAAAAATCTTAAAATAAGAAACTATGGAAATTCTCCCATAATACATTTCATAGGGAGTTTTATCAAAACGTTTGTTAATTATAGACCGATTTTGTGTGTAGCAAGCAGTGCTAATGGCCTCTTCCCAAAACCTCTAAGGAACATCTGATTCAGCAAGCATGGATCTCACTGCTTCCTTCAGAGTTCTCTCTCTTCTCTCAGCAATGTCGTTTTGCTGTGGAGTTCTGGCACTAGACAAATCGTGCCTAATTCCAGTCTCCTCGAGATAAGATGATAGGTATCTGTTAGTGAATTCAGTTCCCTGATCACTTCTGATGCATGTGATATTTAAAGATTTCTAATTCTGAATCCCTTTAAATATCCTAATCAAGTTTTCAGCAGTTTTATCTTTTGATGGTAAAAATGCAACCCATGTAAAACGTGAAAAGTCATCGATGATAATTAAGACAAATCTCATTTCTCCTATAATTTTTACAGGAATTGGACCAAAAAGGTCCATATGTAAAAGTTCTAGGATACGACTGGATTGTGATTTCCCTTTGCTTTTGAACGATGATCTACCCTGTTTGCCTAACTGGCAAGCAGTGCAAATCTCGTCCTTTGAAAACTGAAGATTGGGTAAACCAATAACTAAATTGTTTGAACAGATGTTGTTAATGGTTTTAAAATTCAAATGGTTCAAACGTTTATGCCATAACCATTTCTGGTCATTCTTGGCAATCATGCACATAGGGTCAGATATCTCTTTTTGCCAGTTCATTTTATATGAGTTTCCTACTCTACTTCCAGTTAATAAAATGTTTCCATCTTGGTCTTTAACTAGACATGCATGAGTTTGAAACTCTACTGACAAACCATTTTCACATAATTGACTAATGCAGATTAAGTTATAACACAGATTGTCAACAAGTAATACATCATTAATAGTTAGGTTACCATGGATAATCTTACCCTTACCCATGGTCTTAACCTTCTTTTTATCACCAAATGTGATCTTAGGTCTAGAGCAGTCTGATATATCAGTGAGAAGCCGTCTTTTTCCAGTCATATGCCTAGAACATCCGCTATCAAGATACCATACAGATTCCTCTAGTCCTTCATTTATTTGTACATACATAAAAAGATATTTACAATTTTTTGGTACTCACCTTTAATTGGGTCCTCGGTCAATCAGTCCCTTAGGAATCCATATTTGAGTTATTCTAATGGATTTCCCATTCTGAGTTGTAACTAATGCGTATGTTTTTGACTTAGCATACGACTTTCTGCTAGCCACTGATCCTTTAATTTTTGAAGAAGATTTTCTTTTAAAATTCCTTGACTTAGAGTCAGGTTTTAGATTACCAGACTTATTAGCCTTTTCTAGCTTATTCTTAAGCCAGCTAACAGTCGGTGGAACATGAACTATTTCATTTTTGAAAGCAACTTCTTCATGAATATGATCCGATTCAATGTCAGTCATATTTCCTTTGACAAAACTTATTGGCTTAAATTTGTAATTTGGTTTTGACTTTTTGCAGGACAGATTATTGTCATTGCTGTTATATCCCAAACCGGATCTAGATCTAGCATGTTTCAACATGCTGATCTGATATTTGACAGCATCTCTTGATCTTGTCCATGCACTGACAATATAGTTTAGTCTCTTGTTTTCAGATGAGAGAGTTTGAATCTGTTCTTTGAGCATCTCATTCTCAGATGAGATCTCTGTTAAGTTTTCATAAAAAACGTTCGGTTCAGATTCTTGGTTTGGAGAAAGAACAGTTGATTCATATTTAACTTTCATTTCATAAAAAGAGTCAGCTAACTTCTTGTACTGAATGGCCATTTCATTGAGTGCATTAGTTCACTCCTCGTTTGTAAATTCTAGTGCAGAGATATCATTTACCTTAGATTGGTCATCTGCTATTAGACATGTTACAGCTTCATTCTCTTTTTCGGTAGGAGACTCCTCCGAATCACTGTCAGCCCATCTGGACTTGTTTTGACTGCAAATGAATGCTTCCTGGTTCTTCTTTTCTTGAGAGTTCACACCATGGATCTGGTTGAGCTTATCCAATATCTCTTTTGTAGTGGAACATGACTTGATTTCACAAAACATATTCGTGTTGAGAGACTGGAACAAAATGTTCTTAGCAACATTATCCAGGTTGTTGGTCACCTTATCTTCAGTGGTCCACTCACTTCTTGGCTTTGAAATCTTTATGGGGCCATCAATGATGACACTCCACATATCATAGTCAATAACAGCCAAGTGAACTTGCATTCTTATCATCCACAGATCGTAGTTGTCCTCTGACAGAAGAGGAATTTCATTGATGCAAGACATACTTTGGGTTCTTGATGCTTGAGAATAGAAAACGAGGCTTTGATACCAATTGATAGGATCGGCTTTATCGATAGAGACGGGGGTCTGGCTAAGGATGAAGGCTTATGAAAAATGGTTTGATAGAAATCCTGTTAGGAATTAATATCTCTTTCTATTCTACGCAAACTTGTGTAAACACTTGAAACAGATTCAAGGCGGAATTGTTTACTTGGGTTTGAAGCACAAGATGAAATATGAAAAGTTGACAGAAATGAAGAACACAACAGTTTGTTTATGGATGTTCGGAGAAACTCTCCTACGTCACCCCTTCTTCCAACCACCGGAAGGATTCACTATAATATGATAAGAATCAAATACAGTTTACACACACTTAGCTCACTATTGAACAGAACACTTTCTGCTTAATACAAGATGAAGAATATCACTCAGCTAAAGGTGCTTTAATTCTAGCTCTCTCTCTCTCGATTCACACACAGTACAATCAGAAAAAAGCTTCACAAAATAAGTTCAGTAAGCAAGATGATTGAGTAGTTTCTCTATTTGCAAAATCAGATTGATTGTTCGTTGTGTAAGGCAAGGTTTCTCGTAAGATCTTTCGTCCGTTGTCCTTAGGATTGGTTAAATACTAAGCAGGAGCTAACAGTCGAATCTTCAAGAATGATACGTGGCACTCTTCCATTGGAAAGCCTCCATTGTACACAGCAGGTTCTGAGCACAAGGATCGTGGCCGTACATAACTGATAGTGCGCAGAATATTCCATCAGGGATGTACCTACAAAACGGGTAATGTGAGGAAAATTCTCTTACGTGGAATTCCTTGATTGGATGCATATAGCTGTTGTAATAATCTTCACTAGAAAGTGGAGCAGAAGTAGGGTACAACTATAGCACGTGGGTAGGAGAAATGCTAGATTCAAGCGTACTACTTAAACTGAGCATTAGACGTATTTCAGTTAGACGGATTGTGAAAATCAGTCTAATGAAATAGGTCAACTCCTTCTAATTAAAAACGTCTATTAGACTGCCTGGTCTAATAGAATTAGACTCGCGTCTAATTACAATAACCATTAGACTAGCACGTCTAACTCCACTAAGTTAGACTGACATGTCTAATTCCGGTTCTACCTCAGACTTGTCTGAAGGAGTTAGACACACGTCTAACTTTCACTAATTAGACTACCCGTCTAATTATTCAATAACCATTAGACCAACACGTCTAACTCCGGTTCTACCTCAGACTTGTCTGAAGGAGTTAGACGCACGTCTAACTTTCACTAATTAGACCACACGTCTAATTCCAAATATCAATTAGACTACACGTCTAATTACAAGTATATTTGACTACACGTCTAACTCCGATGAGTTAGACTGTACGTCTAATTCTATTAGACTCACGTCTAATTCTGCGTATTCATTAGACTTGCGTCTAATTCTTTACATCTATTAGACTTACACGTCTATCTCCGATGAGTTAGACTGTACGTCTAATTCCGAATACATTAGACTCACGTCTAATTCCATTAGACTTACGTCTAATTCCGTGTAGTCATTAGACCATCTGTCTAATTCTTTACAAGTCTATTAGACTTACACGTCTAACTCCGATGAGTTAGACTGTACGTCTAATTCTGAATACATTAGACTCACGTCTAATTCCGTGTATTCATTAGACCATCTGTCTAATTCTTTACACGTCTATTAGACTCACACGTCTAACTCCGATGAGTTAGACTGTACGTCTAATTCCGAATAAATTAAACTCACGTCTAATTCCATTAGACTCACGTCTAATTCCATTAGACTCACGTCTAATTCCGTGTATTCATTAGACCATTTGTATAATTCTTTACACGTCTATTAGACTCACACGTCTAACTCCGATGAGTTAGACTGTACGTCTAATTCCGAATACATTAGACTCACGTCTAATTCCATTAGACTCACATCTAATTCCGTGTAACTATTAGACCGTCCGTCTAATTACACGTCTATTAGACTGCACGTCTAACTCCGATGAGTTAGACTGTGCGTCTAATTTTATGCGAATGAAAATCAACATCGGTCTAATGACCCTCATTAGATCCAAGTCTAATGATGTATTGTCTCAATACACCTGTATCGAAACTCATAAATTATTTCATCATCAAAATATCAGAGGATAAATTATTTAAATACTTAGTCAAAATAATTTGACCCAACAGTCTCTCTTCAACAGACAACTTAGTCTCAAGAAGCGCGAGTAGACATTTCTCTTCAACAAATGCCTTAATCTCAAATAGCGCAAGTAGACGTCTCTCTTCAGCAGAACCTTATTTCAGAAGCAGTTTGAAGAAGCGTGAACAGATGCCTTACTTCAACAGAAGTCTGAAGAAGCGCGAGCAGATGTCTTGCTTCAGCTAAAGTTTAAAGAAGCGTGTGCAGATGCCTTGCTTCAGCAACAGCCTGAAGAAGCGCAAGCAGACGCCTTGCTTCAGTAGTAGTCTAAAGAAGCGCGAGCAGTCGCCTTGCTTTAGCAGTAGTCTGAAAGAAGTATGAGCATTCACCTTGCTTCAGCAGCAGTCTGAAGAAGCGTTCAATTATCTTAATAGCTCATCAGCATAGCGAACAGCAACGTTCGTTATCAAAAGTCTGCCAAGTCAGCTTAATATGCCAAAATTGTAAGCCATGACAATCTAGACTAAAATATTCCAAGAAGGAGTTTAATAAAATTGATCAAAATCAAAATATTGAAAAATATGAATTATATAGAATCATATCTCAATTTTAGATATGAGAATTAATGTTTTAACCTCTAATCATGATTTTGAATTACTAAAAGCAATTAGGGATCCAAAATTAAGAATGCAGATTATAGATCAGTTCAATACTAAAGAAGGAACTTCATCCAAAACTATACTAAATCTTATAATATGACTAAAGTTATGAACCAACTAAAGAACAAATATCAGAACAAGGAAGTATTTATCCAAAACTTTAAAAAGAAATAAATAATCTAAAAAAAAAGAATAAAATATTAAAAAAATAAAAAATAAAAATATTATACAGAAATACAGAATCAGTAAAACTCAAGAACATAATCAAATTTATGAAAAAATAAAAGAGAAAATAGAAATTGAAGAAAACATCTTCTCAGAAAATTTCTTATCCTCGATAGAAATGGTACATAAAATATCTCTTTTAATTGATAATCATTATACAAAGTCGTTTAGTACTGTTTTTGATAGAAGGACAGTTCTAAACTTTATACAAGAATGATTAATTCTTTCTACATATTTTCATAAAACAAGTCATACTGTGTGGCCTGTAGATGGAGATTAGCTCAAAATCCAATATACACTTCATAAAGCCTACATATGTACATATTATAAGTGTATTGTCTAAAGTTTTATACTTGCTAAATATATCTTTAACCAAGTCATACATGGTACCATTTTAAATACTATTTATCCAATTAAGAAAATTGATAGCAAGGGCATTACAGAAACTTTTCAAGAAAATAATATTTTTCTAGAATTTATTATTGAACCATTTACTAAAATGTTACCTAGTATATATATGATAGTATCAAAGTAAAACAAGATAAAATATATTTTCTTCATTAACAATTAAGAAACCTCATTATTGCAAGAAAAAATTTATCGGTCATAGCTCAAAAAAATCGGTCCTAGGTCTCGGTTCTAACTCAAGAACATCGGTCATAGATCTTTGTCCTGACTTATTTTTGTCGGTCCTTGGTCTTGGTCCAGACTAAGAATTCTCAGTTGTATCTCTCGGTTCTAGGCTCACAAGCATCGGTCTTGAAGAACACAAGACCTCATTTTTTAAAATTAGTTTTTCTTAGCTTTGATTCTTTGATCCAAGAGCTTGGGTAGCTTCACAAAGCTCCAAGGAACATGTTAATCATCATCTCAAGGTATGGATCAACTTGGATGATGATCAATTTGTTCAAAACAGTTTTTGATCAAAAAATGAGTTTTTGATTTTAAGGTTTTTTGAAGTGAAATGAGATATCCAATAGCTTCCTTATAACACATATACCTAATTGGTACAAAAACAATAACACTGACTGTTCGTTTTGACCAATTCTAGAAATCAAAATTTTCATTTTATTTTGAAATTTTTGATTTTGATCAAACATGATCGGGATGGATCAAACATGATCCAATTGGTTTCCCAACATCATTACGATCGTGTTGGGATGATTTCTGGGTTGTGATTCGATCGAATTAACCCAAGAGTAACAAACTCATTTTTATTTTTATTTTGAAAATTCAAATTTGAGTTTTTGTTTGTTAAATTGATTTATCGATTCTATCATACCCAGATAGTTTCTAAATCATATAGGGATGAATATTCAATAATAAAATCACATAAACAACAAACATACAAGCTTCTGTAATTTGAAATATAAAAATTTCAAATTCAAATTGTGAATATGAATTTGAGAATGATTGGAACCTTATCAAGGATTGGAGAACACTCATTGATCCTTATGGAAGCTTTCTTGATGCACAGATTCGAGCTTCTAATCCTTCAACAGGTTATTCAAGATTTACTCATGTATAAATGGCTAAGGTTATTTATCAAGATATATGAAGGGAATATGAAAGTTTTAGCAACTTTAATGTGAGTTACTAACTAGTAACACTCATGGAGATCATATGTGTATGATCGCGAGACTATCAACATATAATTCTTGGTGAAAGCTAAGAAGTTTACTTATGGGTTTACTAACAAGTAATGCGTTGAGGGAGATATCAAATGACCAGGGTACTATCAACCGATACATTGGTCACGAGAGCTCACAAACTTGCCACGAATATCACTCATAGGTAAGTTTGAGGCTAATCAAATTTAAATGATCATGGTACTATCAACAAATATTTTTTTTTGGTCATTACAAGGAGAATACCTATTAAAAAATAGGATTTTTGATTTGAGTACCTATCATGAGATAGTGTTTGACTTTGAGTACTTATCGAGAGATATGGTTTTAATACCTATTCAGATGATAGGGTTTGAAAATACCTATTTGAGAAATATGGTTTGAGATACTATTTGGCTGATAGGATTTAAGATACCTATTTGAGCAATAGGGTTTAAGATATCATCTGGGCGATATGGTTTGTTTAAGTGGATCATGTATAAATGATCTCATATTTTGTCAATAGACAAAATTGTAAATGGATCATGTCCAAATGAGTACTTTGCTCGTCGATAGACAAGGTTTAATACCTATCGAGAGATAGGATTTTGCATTTTGTATATCTATCAAGAGATAGTGTTCTGATTGGAGAATACCTTTCTGCGATATCGTTTTGAGAACATAATTGTGCATGTACAATTTTCTTACTTATCAATAGATAGGGTTTCTGACGGAATTTTATACAAACAATGTCTCAACCTATCAATAAATAGGCTTTCAAACGAAATCGTGTACGAACTATTAGCGCACCTATCAACAAATAAGGTTTTAGACGGAATTGTATACAAATGATGTCTTGACCTATTAATATATAGGGTTTTCAGACGCAATCAGGTACGATCGATTAACACACCTATCAACATATAGGGTTTTAGATAGAATCATATACAAATGATGTCTCGACCTATCAACATATAGGGTTTTGAGACGGAATCGTGTACGAACGATTAACGCACCTATCAACATATATGATTTCTAACAGAACTATATACAAATGATGTATCGACCTATTAACAAAATAGGTTTTTCAGATGGAATCGTGTACGGACAATTAGCGTACCTATGAACAGATAGGGTTTTTAACGGAATCATACATAAATGATGTCTTGACCTATTGACAAATAGGTTTTTTCAGACGGAATCGTGTACGAACGATTAGCGCACCTATCAACAGATAGGGTTTCAAATGGAACCATATAGAAATAATGTCTCAACCTATTGACAAATAGGGTTTTCATTGGATCATTTACGTATGATCTCAGGTCCTTGTCGACAAACAATATTGTTAACGGATCATGTACAAATAATTTTTACGCTTGACAATAAACAAAGCTTATAACGAATTTGTGTATGCACGATTTCTCGTACCTATCGACAAAACTATTTTGATACTTAATAATAATTATGGTTTGGAAACGGGATTGTGTATGAACTCTTGATCACCCTTTTTACAAATCGATAGCCACTAACATCAAAGTACATAATCCACACATATAATATACTTGAGCATCTCATGTCTAAGGAAAGTTCACTATAGCAGCTACGTGACGCACCATAAAAGTACATAATCCACACATATAATTTACTTGAGTATCTCATGTCTAAGGAAAGTTCACTATAGCAGCTACGTGACGCACCATATATATATATATTACCATGAGGGGTCTCTTGCATGACAGTCCAGTGCATTTTTAACTCATTAACAACCACCTGCATGTTCATTAAAATTTATCAACTATAATCTCGAGTTATAGGGACACTTGCTTGATTAAAACAATCAATGTAACATACACTAGTCTTACCGGTTTAATGATGTCCTATCTCAATAAACCTACATTATGATTGACATATATTTATGATCACTATCATAAACACTTTTATACTAGTAACATATCATGGACTTCACTTGATTCATATCGTTAAAGACAAAAAGTATAAAATAAGGAAGATACCTTAATTAACTAAAATTAATAATAATATATTACAATACCATAAATGCCAAAGTGATGGCCTTTGATCACCCTTATCTAACAATTAGGTACATAAATCCTAAATAGCATTAAGTAACCTAAACCCTATATGTCGATAGGTACGCGAGATCGTTCATACACGATCCCGTTTTTAAACCCTAATTGTTATTAAGTAGCTTAAACCCTATATGGGGATAGGTCAAGAGATTATTCGTACACGATCCCATTTTCAAACCCTAATTGTTATTGGTTAACCTAAACCACATCTGTTGATAGGTACGTGAGATCGTTCAACAATATCATATTTTAAAAACCTAATTGTATTTAGATACAGATTTTATGGATGTTCGGAGATAAAACTCCTACGTCACCCCTTCTTCTCAAACAATAAGAAGGATATTCACTAAGGAATATTCAACCACACAATACAACATACGATCGAGTCTTATTTACTGCTCGATTTTCACTTTACAATACTCACATAATATTGTAATACACTTTTACAAATATGTAAACACACAGAACTTTTCAGTTTGTTCTTATCACTCAATAGCTTGTCAATTTCTCAAGATATATTCGCAAGAGTGAGAAAGTTGTACAAAAAAATTTCTTGTTCTCTAGTTCTTCGTGTGTCCAAGAGCGTTTTCTTAAGCTCTTTTGCTTCCTTTTATAGTGGAAATATGAAAACGGTCATATTTGTCTCTCTTAGATGAATGGTCAAAGGATCAGCAATCTGGTGAAAGCTTCCCAAATGATGATGTCGTGCCGCTTGAAATTAGGTAGCTTGTACGTTTGTATTTTGTACACTTGGAAACTGTACATTGGCCGGCTACCTGCTCCTTGAAGGTTGCTTCTGGATTTATACTAAATCAGGTAACTGTTCATCTGACAGCTTTCTTCAGTCTAATCAGCAGACTTGTTTCAGAATACAAGTAACGCATTCTGAACCTTTGAAGATCTTCCTCCGCACATTCCGAGGAATATATGTTTGTATTAACATGTCAACTACCATTTTATCCATATTTTGATCTTGTTTTGATTTAACACTGTCCGGTGAAAATATATGTTGCTCTTTATAATTTGGTTTGACCAGACACATGTCGGTTGATAACTTTACCGGTCCTGAATTCTAGCTGAGCCAGACTTCCGATAATATAAATAAGTTGTTTCAGTTTGTGCTATTTCGGGAGAATAGTTTTGACCGGCCAGGTTAAAGGTATATACCTACACATAAAGTTGAATTTAATTAAGTTCTTTTAGATAGTTAATTACTTATTAATTAACTATCTAGTTTTTCTAACAATTTCTCCATTTTTGATTATTTAAGTTAAATATTCAAAACCATGTAATCGATGGCCGGTTTTTAAAAGAACTTATATTTATTTGGCCGGTATTTGGAAAACAGTTTGATTTAAGGGGAACTTTATGTGAGGAAGAATTTTCTATGAAATTTTTTGTATATTTAGTAATTTCTCCCTTTTTGATATTTTTACTTAAAAGTATCAAACCAGTAAGTTGAAACTGAAACTGAAAACTTTTATTTTCCAAAATATCATAATTTCCCAAAATAGTCGTAAGTCATATTATATATATAATTTTAAACCGAATAATATAAATTTCCAAAATATCAAAAGTTATAATTATAAGATAAATATATATATATATATATATATATATTTGAAACGGAAAGCTTAAAGGTTGAGAAATTATTGGCCCCTTTTATCTGGTTCGTTGATCATGTCCATGGCCCAGCCGTATACGAAGCCCGTACCCGGAGCAGTAGAATCTCGTAAGCTACTATGCGATTGACCTGAGATCGATCGAGCAGGAGCTTGGTAAGATGAAGTTCGCTGACTCTGCATAAAATTTTCAACTAAGTCTGCTTTGGTTCTTTGTTCTGACCGGGTACTAGAGTGAATAGATTGAAGTGGAACTGCCGAGGTTGGTCTGGTTGAAACTGCAGGCCGGTGCTTTCTTGGGTTCAGAAGTGCAACATCTTCCTCGTCAACGGTTGGGTTATTTGAGTCACTAGCTGGATTCGCAACCGTCTGAATACTTGTCTGTACGGCACCGGATGAAACCGTTGCTACTTGTGCTCTTTTTCTTTTCTTTGTCTGAGCCCTTGTTTGTTTGGCAATCGGGGTGAATGTCTATATTCTTTCATCATTTTCCCCCTCTAGAATTTCTCGTTGCTGAATGTTTCTAGCCGCATCGGCGTTTTCTTGTATAGCCGATTCAGGATTATCCTCCTCATCTTGAATCCTCTGGGCTAACTCTACATCAGTACGTTTGGTTTCCTTGGCTAGTCATGTCGTCTCTTCCTCATCGGCCTGAATCTTTCTGGCCGTTTCTTCATCTCTTCTTATTTGTTCTTCATGGGCAACAACTTTAACTCTTGCCAACTCGTCAATCTGAACCGACATGGCTTGCACCATCTCTAGAGTTTGAGACGTGACCTTTTCAACATTCTCAATTTTAGAATCAGTCGAAGAAGCCCTAGATTCTAAGGATGCGTGCCACGATGAAGCCTTAGCGTCCAGAGTTGTCTGTCATAAGGCCATGGAGTCTTGAACCGTTTTCTGGATGAACTCTTTCATTTCATAAGGAAATGGAACAATAACCCGATTCTGTATCGGAGGCATAGAGTGAACCGATAATGATAGAGTTGTGTCGGCCTGTCTTGGAGGGTTGTCATTTTGGTTAGGGGACTTATCTGATGGAGACTTGTCTGCAGTTGTGTCCTTGCCCTGGACATTTTCGGTAGATGGGGAGACCGTTGCTCCATCTTCTCTTGCAGGAGACACGGCAAAAGATTTCGGTTGACTTTCTTCATGTTCATCCCCTACCGGTCTAGATAAATTGACCGACCTCAAAATTTGTTTGTTCAGGTTTTTTCCCGTGTCGATCAGCCTCTTCAACCGGAGTGAAGTACATTGCAACATTCCTCTCTGTTTCTTTCTCCATCCTCTTTATATTGACTTGAAGTCTCTCTTCAACCGATTTCAGGGTGTCCATCACATTTTTATATATACCGGTTATTCCACCCTTAGCCATATGATTTTAATGGACGGTTTCCATTGTCAACATCAGTATTTTTATTTTTGCGTTGGTTTCTACCAACTTTGCCCTTGACATGGCTATCGGTATGGCTGATGTCTTGGCGAGCTCAATCACATATTTCTCCAAGTTTATCAAAGTTGACCAAATGTCAGCTTTAGAATAATCCGGGAGCATGTCCTCGAATAGTACTTTAGTCCTTAGTCTCGACCATTCATAGAAGCAGCTTGATAGGTCATGAGCATCGTCCGCAACCATCTTGAGGACACCATCCAAGATTTCATTGGCCCCATTATCGGCCATTTGAGAATCCGGAATTTCAAAGTCCGGAATGGTTGTGTTATTGACCGTTTCCTCATGAGTCGGATTTTGGTCATGTCCGGTTATAATATTTTCTTCACCAACTGGACCGGTTGGACCTCCAGTGGTATGGACACTCTCATGTACCAGAGAATGTTCACCCAACATCTCTTCTTCATTTCCTTCAGCCGTCTCGTCGGCTTGTTCAACATGTCTTTCAACCGTCTCATCGGCTTGCTCAACATTATATGCCCGGTCAGTTTCAGCTGTCTGACCGGTCTCAACTCGGTTACCCATCACATCGATTTCAACCAACCGATTGACAAACTCTACAACATTATCAATGATATCCAATGTTCTCTGTTGAACCTCTAAAGTCGCAGGCCTAATAGGTTGAATATCGGAGTTTCTAGGTATAGAGGTAGTAGCTAGAGTAGGGGTACTTACCTCAGGAATAGGAGCTTCTTTGGATTTAAATCGGCCGGTTACGCTGGCCGATGATTTAGCATGAGTAGGATTTTCCGGATTCTGAATAGGTTCAGCTTGAATCTAAACATCAGTCGGAGTGGGAACAAGAGTACCTTCGCGGTTATCCATATTTTGATCTTGTTTTGATTTAACACTATCCGGTGAAAATATATATTTCTCTTTAGAATTTGGTTTGACCGGACACATGTCGGTTGATAACTTGACCGGCCCTGAATTCTAGCCAAGCTGGACTTCCGATAATATAAATAAGCTGTTTCAATTTGTACTGTTTCAGGAGAATTATTTTGACCGGACAGGTTGAAAGTATGTACCTGCACATAAAGTTGAATTTAATTAAGTTCTTTTAGATAATTAATTACTTATTAATTAACTATCTAATTTTTCTAATAGGTATGATAACCTGTCTTTTGATGAGAGAATATGTAGAGATTACATTATAGAAACTAGAATGTTTTTTTTAGGAAAAGAAAACTAGAATGTTGAGGTTAGGGAATGGGGATACTGAAGTACTTAGTAATTATTTCTTAAGAATGCAAAGCAAAAACTCTAACTTTTTCTACTTGATTGATTTGGACAAAAAATCCCGAATTAAAAACATGTTTTTGGGAAGATGGAAGGTGTAAGTTAGTTTATGAGTATTTCTTTGATGTTATCACTCTTAATACAACCTATTTGGCTAATCTCTATGACTTGCCTTTTTCTCCATTTTTCGGGGTCAATCATCATGGTCAATCCATTTTACTTGGATGTGGCTTATTATCAAGTGAAGATTCAAAGTCTTTCACTTGGTTGTTCAAAACTTGGTTGACATGTATGCCTGATCGAGCTCCAAATACCATAATCACAGACCAATGTCGAGAAGGTATTTTCTAAAGCCCATCATTTATTTTGTTTTTTGCATATCATGAAGAATTTTCCTACAAAATTTGGAGGTAATGTTGGATACAAACTAATAAAGAAAAGGCTGAAAATATTGTATACAACTTCATTACTATTCAACAATGCGAATATGATTGGATGAGACTGCTAGTCAGCTGGAAGATAATGTTTTGTTGAATTTTTATTTTTGAAAGATTTAAATTGATACATGTTTATGTGAAAGGCCATTTTTGGGCAGGGATGTCCACATCTCAATAGAGTGAAATTATGAACGCCTTTTTTGACGACTTTGTGCACTCTAAAATATCCCTCGAACAATTTGTGGAGCATTATAATAAGACTTTGTTGAAGAATATCAAGAAAGAAAAGAAACATAATTTTAAATCGTTTAATTCTCTCATACTGATTGTGAGTGGTTATGCTTTTGAAAGACAATTTCAAAGCTTCTACACTCAAGAGATATTTAAGTTATTCCAACAAGAAGTTAGAGGGTTGATGTTCTGCAATATCTCCGTATTAAAAGAGAAAAGGACAACTATTATATTTCAAGTTGAGGAGAGCTTTTGGGGGATTAATGGAGGAAATTTAAGATATTTCTTACAAAGTGCATTATACCGAACTGGATTGTAAGGTTAAATGTCAATGATGAATGTTTGAGTTTATAGGTATTTTGTGTAGGCATATATTGGCTATGGTGAGAAAATTGAGAGTGAATGAGGTATCAATGTGTTGTATCATAGACCGCTGGTGTAAAGATATTAAGCATGGGTATCAAAAGATCACCAACATTTATGATTCAAATAAGTTTGTAGAAGAAAAAAATGTTACAACAGTCTAACCCCATTAATGCAAGAGGTTCAACACATGGAGAAAATCCGAAAAAAAAAATTGCTCTGTATTGCTCAACGGCTTAAAATCCTTCAAGGAACAATTTATGTCTATGTAATATATTCATGGAAGGGCAGAAAAAAGCTTAGAAGTATCTATAGACAAATGAACAGAAGTATCTCCATCAATAAGAATTTTGATAAACTCTCATGTGAAAATAAGAGCTCGAGGTTGACCACCAACTAAGAGGAAACAATCTTACATTGAGAAAATTGTGAGTAAGTCGACCACCAACTCGAGATACCTAAAGAAAGTTTGACTGCATTATTCTTTATCTTAATTATTTACCATGTTATGTTTAATAAAAATTTGTAAATAATTTTTATTTCAGCTTATAACTTCAATTCCAACATCAACTCCACAACTAGACGTGAATGCCTACTATCCCATTAACATGCCTGCCATTTCATTGAGGTTTCTCCTGTCATCGCAACTTTCTCATGTAGGGTCAACAACGGATGCATAAACAAACGTGAATGCCTACTATCTCATTGTGTTATAATAAGTTAAATGAAGAAAAAAGAAAAATTAATTAAAAGAGAAATAATTAATTAAGTTGAAATAAGAAAAATGTTTTAATTCATTAAAATGAACTTAGGTGAATTAAAACAGTTTAATACGGCATAGTTTTAATGATGTTTTTAGGAACAAAACTAAGTTGTATAAATGTTTATGCACAGATGCTCAGGTCTGAAGAGGTGCGCGAGCAGACGTCTCATTTTAATAGACGTTGTGGTCTAAAGAAGCGCCAGCAAACGCCTTGCTTCAGTGGCTGTCAGAAGAAGCGTCCGCCTATCTACTTAGCTCATCAGCATAGCGAACAGTAGTGTTCGTTATCAGTCGTCTGTCAAGTCAGCCTAATACGCCAAAACTGCATAATTTCCACGTACTCAACTATTCCACTAGCCCGTGTTGTACCTTCCAGTACACCACGTTCTAGCAAATATTCTGCAGTACAATCTGGTGCGCCAAAATTCAACGGATATATTCTTGTGTACGATCCTGTACACCTGGCGTACATCCAACGGAAAGATGACACGTATCTATGAGAAATATTTGACAGTTGTTACATTTCAATTTAAAAGGCAATAGAGTACAACGGCGAATTTCTTTGATCTTCGATCTCTGATCTCTTCTCTTGCTTACACACTCGCTTGAAATCTCTAGTTATCTGACATACGCTTTCTCTCTAACTATTAAGAATACTTAGTATACGTTGAGAGAAAATATGTTGTTTTACATGAGTGTATTTTTAGAATTGTAAGTTAAACAGAACGTTGTATGTACAACAGAGTGATAGCTAGGAGTTCAGAATATGTAGTTGTTAAATCATGGGTTTCTAATTGGGTTTGTGTAGTTGTTATACGAATCAAAGTCTTCTAGTGAAAATCCTTCTAGAAACAGAAGAAGGGGTAACATAGGAGTTTTATCTTCAAATATCTTTAAAACTCTTGTGTTGTTTCATTTTCACATCTAACCACATTGCATCTTCCGCTTCAAATTTAGCAAGCACTTCCGCACTTGAATCCGTACAAGAGCTTGCGAAATTTATGAAGGATAACAACAGATTTTAATCTCTAACAAGACTAAAATCGAATTGAAAGTGATATTTAGCTCAACAATAATCAATCCCCCCATCTATTGTTGTAGTATTATAGCGAAGTTTTTTATTCTCAAGAAACCATAGATATCTATCATGTCTCTCTTAAACAAAATCCCAATGTTCTCAAAGGAACATTATGATGATTGGAAAATTAGAATGCAGGCTCATCTAGCTGCTCAAGATGACGACATGTGGTATGTCATCACTAATGGTCCAATAAAAATTATGAAAGTCAACCCAGTCACAACTTCAACCGATGGTTCTCCTAAGATGAAGGAGAAACCAAGATTCGAGTGGACAGTTGAAGATAAGAGGAAGGACAACCTCAATAATGTGTCCAAAGATATTCTTTACAAGACGTTGGACAAGAATATGTTCAGAAAGATCAAGTCATGCTCTACTGCCAAATAAATTTGGGAGAATATGACTCAACTGTGTGAGGGAAACGACCAAACGAAAGAAAACAAGTTGATGATTTCCACACGAAAAGTTTACAACATTAAGATGCGTCTTAGAGAGACGATGACTAAATTCTATGAATGATTCAGCGCATTGTCATTGAGCTCTCAACTCTGGGGAAGATATATAGCAATCGTGAGGTTGTCATCAAAGTCATGAGAGCCTTGCCTAGAGAAGGGGACATAAAGACAATGGCGATGAGGGAATTTAAAGACCTCAACAAGATGGAGTTGCACGACCTGTTCGCCGATTTGAAAGACTGTGATTATAAAATAAACTCAAGGAATGAAGAGGAGCCATCCACATCCATCTCAACAAAAGCGCTGGTGACTACTGAAGATCCACCTTCCGCGATAGCTGCGATGTCAGCTAAGAAGATCAGTAGAAATTCTATGTCACTCTTCGTCAAGAAGTTTGGCAAATTCATGAAGAAGACTCATTCTAACTCAAATTCTAATAATAATAAGTACAAGAATGAATCCAAAGCTAATTTAAAGTGTTTTAACTATGGTAAACTAGATCACTTCAAGGCGGATTATAGAAAGCCAAAGAGGGATCATAAGAAGCATCATGATAAGTAGAATAAGAAGGATCAAAAGGCTCTCCTAGTTGAGGAAAGTAAGAGCAAGTGGGCTGACAACAATTGAAATGACTGCTCATCAAGAGAGAGTGATGATTAAATTGTTCAATGCTTCATGGTTGACGACTCTGAGGTATTTGACTTATCCTCAGACGAGTTCACAAGAGATGACTTAACCACTGCACTCAATTACATGGTCATTGAGTACAAGAAGCTCTTAGACGCTTTTAATGAGATGAATTTGAAAAACAAATCTGACAGCACTTCATCATCTCAAAATTTGGAACAAGAAGTTTTGAAATAACTGAGCTTTCATTTGAGAATGAGAAGCTCAAGGAAACAATTCAAACTCTTTCTGCTAAAAACCAAAGGTTAAACTACGTGGTTAGTTCCTGGACAAAATTTGGAGATGCCGTCAGACTAATAATAGTTAGAAAATGTTTGTCGGATATAAATCCGGTTTAAGATTTTTTAATGGCAACCCAGATGAGTCCAACAAAAATTTGAACCTAATAAAAGGTGAGCTTAAGTCCATAAGTTTGTCAAGGGACATTTAACTAAAAGTGGAACTGATCACAGTTGTGATGACTTAACTTTAAAGGATGGGATTAAATATATAAATCCAACTTCAAGCTGGATGAAACCCAAGAAGAGGGCAGCCAACAGGTCTGGAAAACAAAAACTTGACAAAAAATCAAGAAATTTCATCAAAAACCATCCTCTAATGTTAAGGAATCAACAACAAGCAAGAAGAATTCTGTTAAATCTAAGTCATTTGCTTTATTAACTACACAAAGAGGGAGATCCATAAAAAATACCCAAATATGGATCCCCAAGGGACTGATTAACTACGGACCCAAGTGAATATGGGTACCAAAGCTGTAAATATGTAAATGTGTAGGTAATTCAGGACAGCTGCATGAAAAACTCTGTCTGGTATTTGGACAGCGGCTACTCCAGACATATGACAGGAGACAGACGGCTTCTAAGTGAAGTAACAAAGTACATAGGACATAAGATCACATTTGGTGATAACAACAAAGGTAAAAATGTGGGTAAGGGTAAGATTATTTATGGTAACCTTACTATTAATAATGTGCTACTGGTAGAAATTTATGCTATAACTTTATTAGTATTAGCCAGCTGAGTGATAATGGTTATACAGTAGATTTTCAAAACATGCATGTCTTGTTAAAGATCAACAAGGTAACACCCTATTGACAGGAAGTAGAGTAGGAAATTCTTATAAGATGAACTGGAAGAATAAGATAATAAATATAATATATTAGAGATATAATATAAAGATAATATATCTGTAAGATATTATCACAATATAATAAATTGTGATAATATCGATATTATATTATATTATATTAGTTTTCTTATAAGTTTAATTTAATGTCTATATAAGAAACATGTCTTGTATAATTAATAGATGATTGAAATGTTTGCATGATAGCTAAGAATAATCAAAACTAGCTTTGTCATAAAAGACTAAATCATCTTAATTTTAAAACCATTAACAACATTTGTTCAAAAGATTTAGTAACTAAAATGCAAAAATGGAATTTTTCTAAGGATGAAGTATGTCCTATTTTCTAAATGGGCAAACAGGTTAGATCAACTTTTAAAAACGAAGGGAATACTCAATCTAACATGTGTTTGGAATTATTGCACATTGATCTATTTGGTCCAATTCCATTAACCAGTTTAGGGAGATAAAATATACCCTTGTTATTATTGATGATTATTATAGATTTACTTGGTTTATATTTTTAGCATTTAAGCATCAAACTACAGAATTTGATTAGAATCCTTAGAAGATGCAGAATGAAAAATATTTAAGCATCTAAAGATTAGAAGTAACAGAGAAATTGAATTTATTAACAGAATTTTGTCTTCTTTCATTGAGGAATCTAGTATTAGACACGAGTTGTCTAGTGCGAGAACTACACAGCAAAATGGTGTTGCTGAAAGGAGGAACAGAACACTAAAAGCAGCAGCGAGATATACGCTAGCTGATTCCGGTATTTCTCAAAAACATTGAGAAAAATCTATTAACACATAATGCAATACTCAAAATAGATCAATGATTAACAAAAGTTTTAATAAAACACCTTATGAAATCTTTTATGGTAAAGTTCCTAAATCTTTTAATGGAAAAAATCATTTTACTACTTTTGATGATAAAACAGATGTTGGTATTATGTTAGGCTATTCTTCAGTTAGAAAAGTTTATAGAGTGTTTAATAAAAAAACTCTAACTATTGAAAAATCTACTCATATTGTTTTAGATAAATCTGTTGAAAGTGATTCTAACAAAATCATTAAAGTTGCTAACATGCTGGAAGTTGACAATCTTTAATCTGATAGTGACGATGAAGTTCAGGTCATTAGAAACAACTCGTCTAATCAGACAGTTGAACCAGTTGATGCTCAACCAGACAGCCAGACTATAAGTTAGTAGGCTACTGACAGTGCGGATGTTGTGAGCCAACTGACCAGATGACTAATCTTTTAGGAACGAACTTCAGATGGAATAGAAATCATCCACCTGAATTAATCATAGGTAATCCTAATGCACCTCTTAGGACAAGACATCAATTAATGGATGACTTTGCAAATTCTTCTTTTATCTCTCAAATTGAGCTTAAGAAAATAAATATGGCATTGCTTGATCCAGATTGGATCAATGTAATGCAAGAAGAGTTAAATTAATTTGAAAGAAACAAAGTATGGCTTCTAACTCCAAGACTGGGATCAATCAGTTATTGGAACTAAATGGTATTTAGAAACAAACTTAGTGAAGATGGCTTAGTTGTGAGAAACAAAGTCAGATTGGTAACTCAAGTCTATAAACAGGAGAAAAGAATTGACTTTGAGGAGTCATTCGCCTCTATACCTATACTTGAAGCTATTTGAATCTTCCTAGCTTATTCAGCTTTTAAAAACTTTAAAGTATATCAAATGAATGTTAAAAGTGTTTTCTTAACGGTTTATTGAATAAGGATGTTTATTTTGAACAACCTCATGGCTTTCAAAACCATTCTCTACGTATTCATGTCTTTAAATTAGATAAAGCTTTATATAGTCTTAAGCAAGCTCCTAGAGCTTGGTATGACACTTATAGGATCGGTGTTATCAATAGAGACGGGGGTCTAACTATTAATGACAACTTCTGGAAAAACGGTTTGATAGAAATCCTGTTAGGGATTAATATCACTTTCTATTCTTCACAAGCCCTTGCAAACTCTTGAAGCGATTAAAGTGTGGAAACGTTTGCTCAGGTTTGAAGCTACGAACCAATGAAAGAAGGAAATACAGAATGTAAACAACATAGAATGTTGTTTATGGATGTTTGGAGCAAACTCTCCAACGTCACCCCTTCTTCCAACCACCGGAAGGATTCACTATACTTTTTTGAATCAAATACAGTTTACTGGCTAGCTAACTGTTGAATAGAATAGACTCTGTTCAACTTACAATATAATTAAGATTATTTCTCATCTAGACAGATTTTGATTCTCTCTTGAACTTGGAGACGTAAAGATCATAAAGTACAAGAGTATAAGATTGATAGCAAGTAAGGCTTATGAAATCAGTAAGTCTGATACGCTTGTAAAAACATGTTACTCTCTTTGGTACGTCGACCGTTGTCCTTGAGGATATATATAAAGAAGACAAACACCAACGGTCGAATCTTCTAGATGGACACATGGCAAGCGCCCATTGGAAAGCTTCCATAGTACAAGAGTACAGTAGGCTCTGTGCACAAGGATTGTGGTCGTACCGAACTGGTAGTGCGCCAGATATTCTTCTGGAACTGTGTTTTACTAAACAAGTAATGGGAGGAATATTCGCGTACGTGGAATTCATTCATTGGGTACAGATAGCTGGCGTACTGGACTGCACGGATGAGTGGAGCAGAAGTAGCGAACAGCTAGTTGATAGAGGGTAGACAGATTCTAACTTTAAGCAGCTGCTGAAGCGAGGCATTAGACGTGCTCCATTAGAATGCCAAGTCTAAGGAAGTTAGACGCTAACGTCTAATAGTGAGATCCATTAGACCACCAAGTCTAATGGAGTTAGACAGCATGTCTAACTACATATCTGTTAGACTGCATGTCTAACTATGTATATGTTAGACTGCATAACTACGTATCTGTTAGACTGCACGTCTAACTACGTATCTGTTAGACTGCACATCTAACTACGTATCTGTTAGACTGCACGTCTAACTACGTATCTGTTAGACTGCACGTCTAATTACGTATCTGTTAAACTACACGTCTAACTACGTATCTGTTAGACAACACGTCTAACTATGTATCTGTTAGACTACACGTCTAACTAGCAACACGTCTAATTATCATATTTCAAACCAAGTCTAACTTAGCATATTTTTGATGCACCTGCACAAAAACAATTAGACAAATTAGCTTCATTCTTAATCAAAATTTTACTAATACATCATTAAAATAACGTTAGTCAAAATAATTTGACCCAACAGACACTTTGACTAATTTTCTATTTGAGCATGATTTTATTATTGGCATAGTACATAAAGTACTTTTCAGATTTGTTAAAGATTCACATATATTACTTGTTCAAATCTATGTGGATTATATAATATTATGGTCAACTAACACCAAATTATATGAAAAGTTTTCTAAGCTGATGCAGGATAAATTTGAGATGAGCATGATGGGTGAACTGACATTCTTCCTTGGTCTTCAAGTTCGTCAACTTGAAGATGGCATCTTCATCAATCAAGCGAAGTTTACTAGGGAATTGCTGAAGAAATTCGGCATGGAGAACTACTCAGCTGCCTTTACACCCATGAACTCATCTAGCAAGATGGATAAGGATGAAGGTGGCCAGAATGTCGATATCACAGCCTACTGAGTAATCATCAGATCTCTAGTATATCAAACAGCCAGTCGATCATACATCTTGTTTGTTGTTGGCGTCTATAAAAGATTCCAGGTTAATCCTAAATAATCTCATTACATAGCTATTAAGCGTAATATCTAAATGGAACTCAAAATGTTGGACTGTGGTATCCTAAGGATTCCAGTTTCAACTTAATTAGTTACTTTGATGCGGACTATGTAGGTTGCAAAATCGATCAAGAGAGCACCATTGAAACTTGTCAGTTCCTTGGTGATCGTCTGATCTCTTGGTTTAGCAAGAAGCAGACATTTATCGTCACGTCTACAGCAGAAGCAAAATATTTTGCCACAGGATGTTGTTGTGCTTAGTTATTGTATGTTCAACAGCAGTTGAGAGACTTTGGCATCCTGGCAGACGAGTCTCTCATCTTCTATGACAACACCAGTGCTATCGCGATCACATATAATCCGGGGTTGTACTCTCGGACGAAGCATATCGACACCCGAAATCATTTCATCCAGGATCATGTTGCTTAGAAGCATGTTTGGCTGGAATATGTGCCAACGAATCAGCAAGTGGCCAACAGCTTCAAGAAGCCACTCATCGAGACTAAGTTTTCTTACTTTAGAAATATTTTGGGTCTTTTAGATCTAAATTAATTTAAGAGGAGTGATAGAGGAAGGGAATTTGAGGGAGGGAATAATGTGTCACTACATCACTGGTAGTAAAAAAGATAAAAGGTGGGGAGAGAGAGAAGAGAGAGAAATTTTGTCTCTTAATTTAATTTAGTATGCACAAATTTAGGGAAAAATTGTTGATAAGATGATAAGTCAGACATGTTAAGAAGGATGTCTTAAATCGTGCTGAAAATATCAGTCGTCTAAAGACAATGTACGTCCGGAAGGTTGTGCTTAAGCAGTTTGCAATTTAAGCATAGTTAGACGCTAAGATGTTAGGCAGACGTCTGTTGACACAGCTATTACTATGAGTCAGCAGACTCCTTCAGAACAGACGTCTTACTAAGATTAAACGCAAGGCATGCGGACAACACAATCATACGTTTATCCAAAGTGTACAACCGGACGTCTGTCCGAGATGTATTTTAGACACTTCATCTTAAGCTGAGTGGGACAACTGTCCTAATTTATCAATACATTGTCGTTTCATATTCCCTTTCAGACAGTAAACGATCAGATTTCAAAATATTTGGAGGGGAAATATTTATAAGACAAGATAAATATTTTATAAATATCTTCAAATAACGAATAATATGAAGATATGTGTTTGTCATGATAAAAATGTGACTTATACATCTGACGATTCATTACCACACGCATATTCCTTAATGATGTCTTTTATTTTAATTAATGATGTCTTTTTATTTTAATTAATGACATATTTTAATGATTTCTTTTAAGACAAGTGTCAGTTAGATTCTGTAAAAGGGTGTTATGCACGCCTAAGACGTCTCATATTCTCTTTGAGTTTTCTAAAACCCTAAATCTTTGCTTCCGCTCTACCTTATATCTAAAAAAATCGTCTTCTTCATCGTGTAAAGCCTAAAGATTACTTCCTTTGCTCAAAACACAATGCAAGTACACTTTGAATCGGTGTATGCCTTAGGGTTGCCGGCGATGGTTGCGATGTTTAGAACTTTAGAGGCTTCCGGCCTCAGGAAGTTTCTAGGAGGCCCTTTCATTCTTCACAAACAAGAGGTTCGTGAGTTCTTTCTTACCGCAAAGTTGGTCGGAGACTCCATTACAACAATGGTTAAGGGTGCTGAAATCACTATCTCCGAAGATCTATTTGCCCAGATTCTTGGTCTTCCGACGGAAGTCCTTACAGCCTTTGACGAGATTCTGGCCGAGGATATCTCTGAAATGCAAACATTCTTCTCTGATGTATTTGGTCCGGTAGCAACTCACGGGAAGAAGTATCTCAAAACGGAGTTCTGTCTCCTAAATGATATCGTCTACAAGTCTCACCAGACGAGAGTAGGGTCGTTCAACGCCTACACTCAGGAGAGGTTCGAAATCATGGTGGCCATCTCAAAGGGGGGGCTATCAACTGGTCGACCTTTTTGTTCTCAACTATGACCATGATGGAGGCGATGCCGAAGAAGTAGAGTGTGGGCTTCTCTATTCAGGTGAGTAGGTGGCTTGAGCACCTAAAGGTGCCCTTGGATAAAGGCGTCAATATTCACGTTAGCAGGTTTATGATCTACAACACTGTAGGGAACTATATCTTGCGGATGAAGGTGATTAAAGAAACCAAGTCCACCTCATCAGCCCAACAGTCGAGTGGTCAGTCGACCACTATGTCTAAGCTCCATGTTGCCTCTGGTCGTAAGACCCCAGCAAAGAGGAGAAGACTGAGGATGTAGGAGTCAATTGCTAGTTCCACCAGCCAGGAGCGCACTTCTATAGGAGAAACCACTGAGGTTTCCTCCGTCGCGAAGAAGGCCAGATTAGCGGAATCCCCTACTACAGACTTTACTCCCTTGGTAGCATTTGTTCTGCCTCAGGGCCTAACGCATGAAGCGTCTGCTGAGAAGCAATCTAAAGAACCAGCGTCTATCGAGCCTACTAGACAGACGGTTGATATTCCTATAGCTGAAACATCTCCTAAGGTATCTTCTATACCTGATCTGGTTGAAGTACCTATTGCTCCCATTACTGAGGAACAAACTGAAACACCAGCTGAGTCAGTTGACCCTATATTTGTTGAGGCACAAGAAGCCTGATTGTTGAATTAGAAGCTGATCAGACTCCTCTTGTTGAGTCGGTTGCTGCCCCTCAGCCTGATGTTGCCTTTTCTGAAAGCAGCAACTCCTATCTCTGGGTCTTCTCCAGTAGCAATCTTAAGACAGGTTCAATCTGCACAGGTTATCATCTTTAAGGAACCTGTCTTTGTCGCCAAGGCTGTCGAAGTTGCAGGTAAGGGAAAAGAACCATCTGATGATGTCCCCGAGCCTCTTTCGGAAGCTAAACAGTCACTCGAACTCATCCTCGAAGAGGTTAAGTATGCTGCTTCAGAGAGGCTGAAAATAATTTATAAGTGGAGCAGTAATTGCAAATTCATGTTGGTTCCATTTCTAGACCTATATGACTATAAATTCCAATAAAACTTGGATAAAATATAATAGAAATAGAAATAAGATTTGGGGAATATATTTGGAAATGGAACAAATTAGTTTAAGATTCTTCACTATAACTTAGATTTGTTATTGTTAAGAGTTACTATCATTAACCTAAATGTAGCACAATATTAGTAGTATCAGTATGTCTAATCTAATATTTAGGATTTTGTTTTTAAATGTGTGACTAAGAGTAGTTTCAGTAGCCCCTCGACTAAGGTTTTTGTAAATGGATACAGATCCAGAAATATAAATAAATAAAAAAATCCAAACAATAAATCAAATTCCCGAACATTGTCAAGTTTGGGATAAACCTAATTATAGGAAGATCGTGTTCGTGAACTTACCTTTTGTTAGTCTTTTCGACCGACTTGGATTAAATTGTCGGAATATGATTCTCCTGAAAAATAAAAGTAAAATGACATAGGGTTAGTGTCATTTTAAGGTTAATCAAATTCTAAAAAGTTCGGGAATATTGTTGTCCGTCATTGAAGGCTTACAATTTTCGAATTTTCTGAAAAAGAGACGCGGAAGAAGGAAGAAGGATGAAATCGCTGAAATCCGAAGTTGTGGAAAAAGGAAAAAGTCGCCGAAGAAGGAAACGCCGAAATTGAAAATGAAGAAGAAACGGAAGAGGCGGGGTGAAGGAAAATTAAAAAATTATACGAATAGAGGGATTAAAAAAATTAAAAACAAAATATTATTATTATTATTTAAATTTTCTCTCTTCTTTTTATATTGCAAGCCACGTCGAATTCGTAGTTTTTCTTCCGTTATAAATTCAATGTCCAAATCATTTCTTTATATTGAAATACTATTTTAGGTATATCATTTTACTTAATTTAACATAAAAGTATACAATAAATTAGAGATCAATCAAATCTTTGCACATGACCTATCAATATCTTCATATGTAACCAAAATTAGCAGTAATTTTAAGTTTTGGAATATATACTAGAAAATAGTATACTAGAAAACTGTATATAACCATCTAAAGTACATTTCATCATTTGGAATATATATACTAGAAAATTGTATAATAGAAAACTAGAAAACTGTATATAACCATCTAAGGTACATTTTCATCAATATACTCAGGATGAATTATGTATATAACCAACTTTTTTGTGGATAATAGTCTTCGAACGCTTCAACTTAAGCTTAAAACATCGTAATCGAAGTGAATAAAAATCGATAAACGAATAGAAAAAAGGAAAACATTCAGGCGGGAAAAGGGATGAAGAAGCCCTGAATTTTTCTTAAAAAAATAGATTTACTTCTAGTAGGACTTAAATCGTGAAAACTTGTTTATCCATTGAAGAGCCTTTAAATTTGAAAAAAAAATAATAATGGATTTTGTTATGAAAGAAATAAATAAATATAGAGAACGGTGGCCTTTTTGATGGAGTGAAGAAACAAAGAAATAAAGATTGAAAGAGAAGGTTGTGGCTTTTATTATAAAAGGAAGAAAAAAAAGAAATAGAGATGGATATAGAAGATGTGGAATAAGGGTTTAGAGTAGAGAGGGAAATAGGGCGGTTCGGAGTGGAAAATGTATTTACCATTTTGATACCACCGTTTTTACATAGGGATTTTTTTACTACCATCTCTACCCCCATTCAGTTTCGGGGAATCTTGTTAGGATTGGGGACGACCTTGGAGGACCGGGGTTGTTTCTGGTTTCTGGAAGAGTGGTCGCTTACACACACAACACACTTTGGTGATAGTCCGGTTAAAGACTACAACCTTTCTCAGCACTTCACAAACTGTCACAGACTCTTGAACCGGGTTCAAGGGCGGAAATGTCTGTTTAATTCTGAAGCAACTTATGCGACTTAGCTTTGATGAGATTAACAAGTAATCGGTTAGATGGAATATATGGACCGGTTTGGTTAAAGATTATGTTTATGTTGGTAATAGTTTGGTTTTTTAGAGTGAGTAAGCCGGAAATAAAGTAAATGACACGAGACAAGATTTTTTTATGGATGTTCGGAGCAAACCCTCCTACGTCACCCCTTCCTCTCAAGTTATGAGAAGGACCTCCACTAACTTTCAAGGTTACAACAATTACACTGCCGGTCGAGCCTAACTCACTACTCGCCGGTTACACCAACTCACTCTTGATGTAATACAATAATATAGCACAATACAGCTTTCGGTAAATTAACAAAGTTTGGATCGCGCGTGAGATTTCTTTCTCTCTCTTAAGTTGTTCGTCACTGTTATTAATGAGGTCGCTTCGTCTTCCTTTTATAGTAAAGAGAATTCCAACGGTCACTTTCTTCTTTCACCGTGGGATTGGTCAATTCAATGTCACGCCGGTTCAGAGAGGTTGCTTGCACGTTTCAACTTCTTGACACTTGGCAAGCATACAGATACCTCTCAGGTATAAATGACGTAGCCGGCTGGCAGATTTGGACACGTGTCAGGCATGCACCTTCCGGCTGTCTGAGTCGGATCTTCGGATCAGCTGTTTCATCATTATTTTTATCGCATGCTTCTGATCAGGATCTTACCTTCTTTTATTTTCTCAAGACACGTCTATTTCGTCACATTACGTCATCTTTGTAGTTCGTAGTTTCCGGTTGACTCTTTCATAGTATAATCCGCTTGGATTGTAAACTTTTTTTTGTTTGCCGGTCTGTTGAGAATGTTGAGATATGTTGAGATATGTTGAGACTGGTATCTCTTGATCATGGATTGATCATCTAGAGTCGGATTGCTTTATATGTTCCTCAGTCGGTTTATGCAGTTCCAGCCGGTATATACGAGTCGATCTGTTCCTGCACATAAGATTTAATAATAGTTTGTTTTCTGGCCGGTTTCAAAAATTAACTTTACTTAATTTTTTTTTATCAATTTCTCCTTTTTTAATTATTTAGAATAAATATTCAAAAATTGTAATGTATGGCCGATTTAAAAATTAACTTAATTAATTTTTCTATCAATTTCTCCCTTTTTGATTATTTAGAATAAATATTCAAAAATCGTAATGTATGGCCGGTTTGAAAATTAACTTACTTAATTTTTCTATCAATTTCTCCCTTTTTGATTATTTAGAATAAATATTCAAAAATCGTAATGTATGGCCGGTTTGAAAATTAACTTATTTAATTTTTCTATTAATTTCTCCCTTTTTGATATTTTTCTAAAAAATTTCAAAACAAGTTGATTTTTTTTAAAGTATAGGTAGTGAAGTCATTGCTTTAAAGTGTTAACGAATTAAGCTGAGTTCAAAAACAACCAGTATCATAAATAAAATGTTCATAAAGGAAAAGTGAGCTAAAAGTTGGATGGTCCCCCCCTTTTCGTTTTCTTTTTCTTTCCGCTTCCTTTCTTCCTCCTCTCTCGCCTTCCATTCCCTATCTCTTCTTTCAGCGTCAATTTGTCATCCGGCAAATACACTTGATATACCGGGAGTTCGTTTGTTGAACCCGAAACCGCCGCTTACTGGTCTGGGTGGACAAGATGATTGTGCAACGATCGGACCGGAGCTCGGAAGTGTGGTTGATGCTTCAACTGCTTTCTTCTTTCGCCGGTTGAGTCGTGCAGCGTCTTCCTCTTCTTCTTCATCTAGAGGTTTTTCAAATTGTCCGACTGGTTGAAACTCTTCTAGACCGCTTCGTTCCACCTGCTTCATTAGAGTCTCAACCGCCTTACGTTTGTTCTTGTTCCTCGTTTTCATTGAGTGAGAGGCTTGAGCCGGTGTGGATTCTAGTTGAGCGGCCTTTTCTTCATCATTGTATTGCTTAGCCAGCTCATGATCTTTGTCTTCAATTTCCTTTCTTAACCGTTCCCTTTCCTCATCTTCGTCTTGAAGTCTCCTAGCTGTTTCGGCATCAGCATGAATCTCCTCTTGAGCCTTATTACCCTGCATTTTAGACAACTCCTCAATCTGAGCTGCCATAGCCTGCATCATATCGAGTAGGGGAGCGGTTGCGGTTTGAACAGATTCGGCGATCATCGACTTGATCGATGTTTGAACGGTTTCGGCAATCTCTGAGTGAATGGATGCTCGGACGGTTTCGGTTAGATTGGTTTCAACGGTTGCAATCTTCTCATCTATAGCAATGTTGTACTTGTGGAGACAAGAAATAATGGTGTCAACAACCACTTCCTTCACTTGCTCAAGTCCCGGAGCCTGATAAGTCTGGAGGAATATTGCTCCGTTTTTCTGCTGTCTTGGAGGACTCTACGGTGTGAAAAATAGGTTTGCTCCGAAATTGATCGGCGTGCATTAGAACAGTTTTGCACTCCTCTTTCCATTCTGCCTCTAGCTGGTCAATCTTTCGAGTAAGATCATTCTGCACTTTCATAAACCGCTTAAGCATTCTTAACTCCATCGGAGTTAGTTCTGCTCCTTCAGCCTTCTTCATGGCATCAGTTACCGCTTGTAACTTTGCGTACTCTTCCATTACCATGGTTTTAGCATATGCGGCCTGAATAACGTCGGTACTGGTTACTTTGAGAGCCTCCTCTTCCAAAGCTACGAGTTTCTCCCAGTACTCATTCCCGCTGAAATCAGGGATCATGTCTGATAGCTTCGTTTCGCAGAGCAACCTGACCCATAAATGATAAGATGTGGCCAACTCTTCGGCTTCCCTGTTCATATCCTGGATGAACTTTTGGAACATTTCTTCCTCTTCTTCTGTTGAGATAGGAACCTCGGCTTCCGGTATGATTTCAGGTTGTAGAACATTTTGAGTCCCATGGTCTCTTTGCACCGGAGAGTCCTCACGCATAATTTTCTTTCCCTTGTTAACCTGAGATGGACCTTCAGGTGTGATTGTTGAATTGGTTGGCCCGTCTTGAGACGATTGGAGCGTTGTTTCGGTTGGAACGGATTTGTCCCCAGCCGAACTGGATGGTTCTTTTTCTTCGATGTTTTCCTCCTAAGCCGGAGGGGTGATGTTTTTTGTGTTGGTCGTTTCTTCGATCGGATGGATTTCACTCTGACCGGGTACCTCAACCCGATCAGTTGGCTTGAGAAGACTTGTCATGTCGTCTTCGGTTTCATGAACAATGTTTTGGACCACGTCCACTATGACCTCTGAGGTTCTTAGACCTACGTCGGCCATTATTTTATCGAGGTTTTTGTTCGGGGACTTGGAGTTTTCAGAATGAACACTAACCTCTTTAGTCAAAATTTCCTTCGACTTTGACTGAGTTTCTTGGCTCCCCGAGGGTTCGGTTTGCCTTGATGATGGGGATTCGGCTGGGTTTGGATGAATTGTGTTGATTGGGATCGGCTGGAAGACATCTGCGGTTCACTTTGGTGAGTTGTCCGAAGATATCGTTTTCCCGGAATCTGCCGGTTTCTGAGTGCTTTTCTTTGCTGACTTCTTCTTTCTTCCCTTCTTCTGCTGGGCTTCGGCTTGAACCGCCTTTCCCTTAGGATCGGCTTGTTCTGAACTTTCACCAGCCGGTGCAGACGAGCTGGTTCCTTTTGATGATTTTGTTCTGGATGACTTCGGCCTAGCCGCTTTAGCAGTTTTCTTGCTCATCTACTCAAAGTTTAGAAGATTACCGGATGGGAGCGGTTCACCTTCACCGAGTTCAACTTGAAGAAAATGTAGGATCTTCCCTATCTGCATGGCGTAAGCCTGAACCCGGCCATCCTTCTTTACTACCATCTCGCAGAACTGTTCGAATAGAACGGTTCCCCAATCGATCTTGTCACCGCGGACAATCGCCATCAACATCTTCAATTTCAGCTTGGTTAGGTTATCAAAGTTGCCTCCTCTGCCCTGAGGTGATCTCGAAATTATGTTCAGCAGCCATCTGAACTCCGGCTTGAGTTTGTTCTTCCGGCTGGAGTGCGGCTTGAGTTTGTTCTTCCGGCTGGAGTGAGTCACTAGATCCTTGTCATCAGCTGATATGGTCAACCGGACCGCGTTGGATTCTGCATTTGTCAAGCTTGTTTTGAAGTCCAGCCCGGTATTCGGCAAATCGAGTGCTTCTAAGAAGATCTCCTCCGTGATATTAACCGTCTTGCCGTTCATGGTGGCGGAGACCGTCCTCTTTGTTAGAGTCGTCGTCGCCAAGAACTCCACAACTTCCGTCGGGTGCACGATGAACGGACCAGAAAGATATGTTTTTAGTCCAGAATCTCTCAATGATTGCAGCACGACCTTGTTTTCTTCCGCAGCGTGTTCGTCGATGTCGCTGAAATCGACCTGCAATATGTATTGAAATGGTGCTTTATCTAGAGCCATGATGAGATTGTGAATAGAGAAGATGAAGAACAACGATGATCGGAAATCAGAGAGAGTTTAAGATTTTAGAGAGAGAAAGCTTGTGTAAATAATGAACTGTTTTGGTCTTATATAGAGAGCGGTTTTGAACGGTTAGAAGTCGAACCGTCACTTGGTTTGTGTTTTGGCGCCAAATTTCCCTCCAAAAGTTACTTGTTAGGATCTAGGTCGCCGCTGGTGGACCGGGGGTTGGACCGGTTAGCGGTTCTCACTCGTAGGGTGGTGGTTAATCCGGTTAGAGATTAACACCGGGGTTTCAATACTACACAACCTGTCACAAACCCTTGAACTAGGTTCAAGCGCGGAAGAGGTTTGCTTTCAGGTTGAAGCGGTACGCTTGTATGATAGGCACGATCGGTTTCGGATGATGAAGATTTGGAGATGGTGGGTCGGTTTCGGTAATCTGGATATTCGGTATGGTTAGTATAGAGTCGGTTTGGAGCGGTATGGTTAAGTTAGTCGGTTATATAATGAAGCTTGCAGAAAGTAAATAACACAACAGATTTTATGGATGTTCGGAGATAAAACTCCTACGTCACCCCTTTCTCTCGAAACCGCGAGAAGGATATTCACTAAAGAATACAAGTACAAGCCGATCGAGACTTATTTTCTGCTCGATAATACTCTTACAATTTACACTGAAATTGTAGAACACACTTTAACTTTCAACACTTAGGCTTTCTAGAATAGCACACTGTTATCACTTGTAGTAAATGCTCTTAGCTTTCGTTATCCTAATGTGTGTCCCGCATTTACTCTTCTGCAACTGCCTCCTTTTATAGGTGAAATATGCCAACGGTCATATTTCACTGCCTTGAATCTGATTGGCTGATCAGAGGTGCAGTGATCCAGTGTCTCAGACCTGCGGTCGTCTCCTCAGACCTGGTATCCTGTTTCAGACCTGCCGATCTGTAAGGCAAACCTGCCGGGTTTGTCTTTTACTTGATGTAGACACTGTCTCTTTGCACAGTTGTCTGTACTTTGAAGATTTCCTTTCTGGCTTATCCCGAAGTAGAAGGATTCGGTAGTACTGTTTTCTGCAGCCTACAGTCTTTTCTCAGACTTGCATGGGTATGGAAGTATTCAGTCTGTTCCTTTGGTATCATTCTCAACAGATACCCAAATTGTCTTCTTGTACTGGTCGGCCGCTTGACTTGGCCGAATGCCTTTTGGTAGTGAAGTAACCGGACCTCTTCCGGTTATTCTTGTCTTGTGGATAATCGGCTGTTTGATGGTTCCGGTTTTGAGCTTTGGCCGATCCTTCCTTTGTGCGGTCACGTTCCGAATACTCTTGATCGGTTTGGTAGCTTGACCGGTTCGGTTTCTTCAGTTGGTTCTCTTGTTCATCCGGTCCGGTTCCTTGTTCCTGCATGGAAGGTTTATTTAGGTTTATTTGAACCGGTCTGAATTTATCTAACAATTTCTCCCTTTTTGATTATTTTATTTAAAATTATCAAAATCATGTAAGTTTGCAACCGTAGGCCGGTTGTTTTGTTTGGCCGGTTTTTGAAAAAGACTTAGAGAATTTTTCGAAAAATTTTGAGAGAGAAGTTTTGGAAGAGTCTTTATCTTTTATCTAACAATTTCTCCCTTTTTGATTATTTTATTTAAAATTATCAAAACTAAGTAGGAATGCAAAATAAGGCCGGATTCAAAAATAACTTTATATATATTTATAGATGACCGGAAAAGACAAAGCATATATAGATACTAAGGCAAATGAGAAAAAGAAGGATAGTCCCTATTCAGAGTCTGTGAAGTCATAGGCACTCTTCTTTTTCTTCGGTTGCGGTTGCCTGGTCTGTTGGGAGGATCGTTGTCTTTTAGACCGGGACCGCAGCTGTTCTTCGACTTCGTCCTCGACTAGGTCGGCTTGCTGCGAAGTACCCGTAGTGACCGGTTCAGAGATTTCATTGAACATCTCGGCAATCTGAACTCTCTTAGGAGCCTGCCTCTGTCTCTTCTTCGGTGCGGAAACGGAGGCGGCCGCTTTCTTCTTCTTCTCGTTTTCCTTTGCATAGCCCTCCAGCCTTCGTGCCTCCCTTTCCAACCGTGCGGCATCCTCCGCAGCCTGACTTGCCACTTTCTCGGCATACCCTGGGTATAAGGCCTCGGCTCTTCTTATTCTTGCGGCTTCCAATTCTGCTTCGGTCAGTTGAGACGATCGCGGCGCCTCTTTATCTTTGCTAGCTTCGGCGTCCAGCGCATCCTGGACCCTTTTAGCTACTTGGGCATCAGCCTCTAGAGCCGCGGCGTCCGCGTTTTCCTTAGCCTTTAGAATTTCGGCCATCTGTTCAGTAAGTGCCTTTACTTCGGCCACGAGATTCTCGTTTGTCCTTTCCAGTACTGAGACCCGGTCGATTGTCGTGTCGACCCGTTCGAGATCCTTCTTTAAGTTGGAGGTCACTTCCTCTAGAGTTGCGGTTCGCTGAACACATTTTTCGCGCTCACCGGCCTCTTCCCACAGTCCGGCGCCGAGTTCTGAGAGACGTGCTTGATGTTGATCCAGCAGCTGCTTTGTCACGTCGGTGAACTTCATGGCCGAATCAATTATGTTGTCGCATCTAACCTTGAACGGTTGAAGCTTGGACACGTCGTGTTCTTGTACCCGGTCTTCAATTCGTTCCGATATGGATGCTTCAAGCTTCTGAAGTCGGTCCTCAATCCGCTCCGAAACTGATGCTTCAAACTTTTGAAGTCGGTCATCAATCCATTCTTTAGGAGGGACTGAAGCGGTGACTTCCGGTGGTGGAGGAGGAGTTGATTGCTCGGTGGGATCTGGATCGGCTCTCTCACTGGAGTCTATCGGTGCAGCATTCTCATTTGGAAGTTCTAATGTTGCCGCATCCTCCGAGATTGTTACCGCAATTTCCAAAATCGGTACCTCGACATCTTCTAATATTGGTGCCTCAACATCCTCTGGTATCGGTGCCTCAACATCCCTTGGAGGTGTTGGACAGTTAACTGGAAATTCTTCGATTACCGGAGCAGTATATACCGGAACTTGTTTATGGTTGCATATTGCTTCCAGCCGCTCTATTTCTTGACGTATTTCCAATTTGCCCTTTGCAAGCTTTGTTAACACCCGCGGTGCTACGGTGTCCACCGATCCCCCTTCGTTATACTCCTCCTTAATTTTCCGGATGCGCTTTCTTAGTTTCCGAAGTTGGCTTCCCGGTATCAGGAGACAGGTTCGGCATTGTACCTCCTGAATTGTGTTGGACTTTGTGAGGCGCAACATCAGGTCCTCTACTTCCTCCAATCTGTTGATGCAATCTTTTTGTGAGAAGCTCGGTAGGATTTCTTTATATTTTGTATTGAACCGGTACTCATGCCACTCCAAATATAGGTTTATAACGTCCTCGTCTCGCTTGTTAATGCCCTGAAAGATTTTCTGGGCTAATCTTTCGGCCTCGACCTCGTCGGCCTCTTCCTTGTTGTAGCCTTCATCATTGACTCCTTTATCAACCCCGTCTTCACCCTCGGTGGTCTCAGGATTAGCATTTTGTTCGGCATCGTTCGGACTCCGAGCCGAATGATCGTCGTCATTGACCGTTCTATCATCGGTCCTCTCCGTGTCGGTTTCCTCAGGGGCCCACTCCTCATCTTCTGTTTGTTGTGGTGGGTCTACGAAGGTTATCTTTTCTTTTCCCTTTCCTCCGGTCTTTGCTTTTGCCGGGGCATCTTTCTTTGCGGCTTTCTTCTTTCGGCCACCTGTGGAACTGGAGGCCGGCTGCGTTCTTGTAAGGAATTGCCTCGATCTAATGAGGCAACGATTTGCTACCGCAACACCGGGACCGACGTTGAGATTCAAGTGGAGGAAGATCTTACCGAGGGGCACGGCATATCCCCACGACCGGGTTGAGTCCGGTTTCACCATGTCCATGAGGTTGCCGAACACTGATCTTGCCCAGTTGACCTCTTTTCCTTCCAGCAGACCGATTAGCATCTTGATTTTGTCTTTGGTAAGGTTGCTGAAGTTTCCTCCCCTTGCCAGTATCGCCCTGGCGAAAACGTCACACGCCGGGATATACTCCGGCCTCAGCATTTGTTTACTCCCGGATGTAGTGATCGGCTCAGTGGTTGCCGATAAAAAGTGGCAAGCCGTCTCAAAGGTGTCATTGTCTATTTCTGTCGTTGCATCCTGACCGGTAGTTGGGAGATGCAAGCTCTCGGCCACCAATGCTTCGGTGATCTCGATTTGGGAACCGCAAACCGTCGCGATGATCCTGTCGTAGGCGATGATTGCGGTGTTGAAGAACTCTTCGACTGCATCTTTATAAATTACGTGAGGACCGCCTAGGAAATATCCCAGACCGGTTTTAATCAGCCGGTCAATAACTTCCTTCGCCTCGGTCGTCCCATTCAGCCGGATTTCCTCGAAATCCACTTGAGAGTAGAGTTTGAACAACGCCGAATCACGACCCATGTTGAAGAGTTTGAGAATGACAGAAAACGACTTCAGAGAGTTTAGGAAGCTTAGAGAGAGAAGGTGAATTCGCGTGAGAATGAAAAATATGACCGAAGGCCCCTTTTATAGACACGGTTTGGAAGCCCAACCGTCCCATCATTAATGGGTGGGAGTTTTCCCTCCAAAATGAAAAGGCGCCAAGCTATGGGCGGTTAAGTATGAAGAGGTGGGCGGCAACTTTGAGCGGGAGATTTCCCTCCAAAACCCTTTGCCTATGTCATGGATGACGCATTCTTTTCTTTGAGGCCGAATGATTGAGCGGTTTCTAAGTCTAAACAGACATTTTGATTGATCAGAGTGTTAACAGTTTTAATCAGATGTTATGATACCGGATAATAACGAGGTTATTTTAAGATGTGAACCGGTTACTTAGATAAATGCGCAAAGAATAAAGAGAAACGGTCATTGAAACTAAAAGGATATTTTATTCAAGAGACAGTACAGAGAGGAAACCGATAGGATGATATGAGAGATAGGCACTTAAGAAGTAAACACCATTCTGGAAAACTTCTCTTCCACCGCATTTGCATCAAGAATGTTTGAGGGGGATGCCGGTGTACCTGGTCCAAACTCTGGCCGGTACTTGAGAATCAACTTGCTGATGTGAGGTGCATAACCGAGACCTTTCTTGGTCAGCACCATGTTCTTCAAGTTTTGAAAGAGGACCGCTGACCAATTGATGGTCGTTTTGTGGAAGATGTGGGTCATGATGTTGTAGGTGTTCTTTGAATACCGCTGATTTGGGGATTGACACAGAATGGACCGAGTGACAATCTCAAGAAGGAGCTGAGAACTACGACCGAGGCGGGTTTTTAACCCATAGGTTTCCACCGGATCAAGGGTTGCAGAGCAGAGTAATCCATAGTAGAATGCATCAATTCCCTCCATAGTCGGGAAATCAGAGAACCCTTCTTTGGGCAGATTGAGAAGGATGGCAAATTCGGCTTCATCAAGCCAGAAGGTGTGGTCCCTTACCGTAGAGACAATGTAGTCGCCCCTGACGCAGGCACTTCTGAAGAATGCCTTGACATCCTCAATCAGTACAGGACCGGATTCTTCGAGGAAGGTTTGAAGTCCGGTATCAATAAGGCATTCAAACATGTTTTTCTTTGGATGGTCACCGTCCCATTCTGCCATACATGAGTTGAAATCGATGCTTAGAAAGTTTCCCAAAATTCGGCTCGGCATGATTATGGTATTGAGAGAGAGATTCAAGAAGAATACAAGTGATTTTGTACTTTTGGATGTGATAGAATGAGAGGAGGATGGCTCCTTATATATGATCGGTTTTGGAGGGGAAAATCTGAGCATTGATGGTTAGTTTTGTTTTATTAAGGAAAAGAATCTTTCCCTTTTCAAGATGCATGGGGAAGCGGCAGATTGCAAGGCTCGAGGTAAGTGTTAGTTGGGAAGTGACCAGATTAGTTGGAAATTAAATGTGCGGGTGGTTGGGAGTTATTTCATTAATTGGGATTATCTCATTAAATGCATTTAACACATAACCGATATTGATTAGATAGAAACCGAAAATGGTAGAGACAATGCCGAAAATGACATATGGGAACGATGAAGTCAAGAAAAACACAAATAAAACTGAAGTAGACATGGATGAAGCCGATATGATCAAATTTGAGTTGGTTAAGACTTCATCCGGTACATGCTGCAAAACGACCGGATGCAAGAAGAAGTGACTTAGCGAGCGCGGGAGTTAACATCACGAGGGGGATTGAAGTTTCTCCTCCTCCATTCTGTTTCAAACCGATTATAGAAAGAATCGGTCGTCTCTCTAGTTAACACCTGGGCCTGGTTCAAGCCCTCGCCAGGACAGGTTGGAACACCAAGTTCCACCATAAGGGTGCTTATTTGGGGAATAAGACCGACCGACCGGATGTTAACCATCCAGATTAGGGTGTCGAATAGCACCCGGGACCAATTCACCGGCGTGCTGGTAATGATGGCCGCCATCATGTTGAAATTCGCCGTGCAATAGGTGTTGGTGACATCTCTTCCAAAGATGCCCCTTCCTATTACATCGTTGAGGAGCTGATACTCAGCCCTCAAGAGAGATTTAGAGCCATGATCATCAACAGGCTCATCCGACCGGGCAAAAGAGAGGGAGACTTCAGCCTTAATGTCGGCCGGAGGGTTGAGGTCTGTGATCCCTTGCTTAGGCAGACCGAAGCACCGAGCAAAGTCTTGCTCGGTGAAATCGAAGATTATACCCCCAACCTTTGATTGGATGTGGGTATCAAAGTGGGGTGTGCCCCAGAATACCCTGGCATTATAGTAAAATTCCAAGACGGATTCAGGGTAGATAGTTTGCTTGTCATTCAGAAAATACTGGAGGCCAGTATCTTCCAGTTTCTTGATCATCCGATACACCTCATAGTGTTCGGTACCAGAACAGGATTCAAAATCGACTTGGAGGATGTTTGGGAATTGAGACATGGTTAGGTTGCCTTAGTGAGAGGATGTTCTTGTGACTTGTGAGTGTTGAGGTGAGCGTTTGCTTCACTTAAATACTAGTTTAGGGGCTAACCTATTGTCCAGGCATTAAATGGGATGACATGTATTAACTGCAGGATAAGAGATTTTGCATGAAATAGGCAAGCTTGCAGTCTAGGTGTCGGTCATAGGCCTGAACCGTGAAAGATATCAAAATATCTTCACGTCTTTTTAGGCGCGACCATGTTACTTGGAAAGGGTAATGATGCAGAGCAGATATCCTCAACCTCTGATAACTATTCCTCTTTTGTTTGAAGTTCAAATAATCTAGGGTAACCTGCTTCCGAACCGGTCAGGTATCAGTTGTTCATCCCGATGCAGTTATTTGGTGCATGCACCAAGTAGCCGGTCGGTTTACTCTATCTGATAGACTGGGCGGTTCTTCCACAGACACCCCGAAGATTCAAAGTTCAACAGCTTAGGAAGAGTTACCGGTTTGTCTGCTTGAACTTGTTTCCCTTTAAGCATCCTTTGGAAGGATTTGGCTAATGTCGGTTAAGCCGAGAGTAAGCCTAAATTGAGAAAACTTAGCTTCCTGCAGCGGCTTCGTGAAGATATCGGCTACTTGTTGATCGGTCGGTACGTATTCCAGCCGGATATGCTTCAGCGTGACATGCTCTCGAATGAAATGATGTCTTATGTCGATGTGCTTGGTTCTGGAGTGAAGAACCGGGTTGTAGGTAATTGCAATGGCACTTGTGTTGTCACAGAAGATCGGGTATTCTTCGGCTATGATACCGAAGTCCTTCAGCTACTGTTGGATCCAGAGGAGTTGGGAACAGCAACTTCCGGCCGCCAAGTATTCAGCCTCTGCGGTTGATGTAGCCACCGATGTCTGTTTCTTGCTATGCCATGACACCAGTCGGTCACCTAGGAACTGACATGTTCCACTGGTGCTTTTCCTGTCGATCTTGCATCCTGCATAATCTGCGTCTGAGTAGCTTGTTAGATTAAAGGATGAGTCTTTTGGGTACCACAGACCGACATCAGGAGTGCCTTTTAGATACTTCAGTATCCTCTTTACGGCTGTGTAATGGGATTGCTTTGGATTTGCTTGAAATCTTCCACACACACCAACTGCAAACAGGATGTCCGGTCTATTTGCTGTCAGATACAATAGGGAACCGATCATGCCCCGGTATGCAATCTGGTCTACCGATTGGCCTTCATCATCTCTGTCCAGTTTAATGGATGAACTCATTGGAGTGGCCGCCGAGGAGCATGTGTCCATACCGAATTTCTTTAGCATCTCCTTGGTATATTTAGGTTGACTGATGAATGTTCCTTCCTTGAGTTGTTTAACCTGAAGACCTAGGAAGAAACTTAATTCTCCCATCATACTCATTTCAAATTTGTCAGTCATCATTTTTGAGAACTTGTCACAAAGCTTTGGATCGGTGGAACCGAAAATAATATCATCTACATAAATTTGAACAAGTAGGATATGTTCCTTCTTTTCAAACTTAAACAATGTCTTATCCACTGAACCGATGGTGAAATCATGTTCTAATAGAAATGCGGTTAGCATATCATACCAGGCTCTGGGTGCTTGCTTTAGACCGTATAAAGCTTTGTTCAGCCGGTATACATGGTTTGGAAATGCAGTATTTTTGAAACCGGGTGGCTGTTCAACATACACTTCTTCACGTAGATCACCGTTCAGAAATGCACTTTTAACATCCATTTGAAAAACTTTGAAGTTTTTGAAAGCAGCAAATGCAAGAAAAATCCTAATGGCTTCAATCCTGGCTACAGGAGCAAATGACTCTTCAAAGTCAATGCCCTCTTCCTGTTTGTAACCTTGAGCCACTAATCTGGCTTTGTTCCTCGTGACCAAACCGTCCTCATTGAGTTTGTTTCTGAATACCCATCTTGTTCCTATGACCGATTGATCTTTCGGTCTGGGAACTAAGTACCAGACTTTACTACTCTCGAACTGGTTTAGTTCTTCTTGCATTCCCAAGATCCAATCCGGATCTGACAATGCTTCATCTATCCTTTTCGGTTCAATCTGGGATATGAAAGCTGAGTTAAAATATCCTTCCAGAAGTTGACTCCTAGTTCGAACAGGTTCTGAAGGGTCACCTATAATTTGCTCAGGAGGATGTTTACTGTTTCTTCTGAGATTCAGTTCAGGGATGTCTACCAAATTACCGGTAACTTGACCAAGGCTAGACATGTCGGTAGGTTGACCGAGATTGTCAGACCGACCGACTCCCTCGGATTGGACCGAGGTGTCAGCTTCCTGTTGTGGAACAGTTTGATCCGGCTGGGTATCAATGATACCCATTTGGTCATGGACAAACCGCCTGAAGACCGGAGTCTCATCTTCACTATCAGAATGAATATCGTTATTTTCCAGTCTGTTGTGTAGATCAAAGCATGAGGCAGTATTGCTTTCAACCGATTCATCGAAAACAACGTGAATTGTTTCCTCCATGGTTGCAGTTCTATTATTATATACTCTATATGCTTTACTTACTGACGAGTATCCTAGCATAATGCCGGTATCGGTCTTTGCATCAAAAGCGGTGAGTTGGGTTTTACCATTTATAAGAATGTAACATTTGCAACCGAAAATCCTGAGATACTTGAGTTTGGGAACTCTGTTAAAATAAACCTCATATGGTGTTTTGTTGTGAAATCTGTTTATCAGAGACCGGTTTTGTGTATGGCATGCAGTGTTGATAGCCTCAGCCCAAAATTTCTGAGCAATGCCGGAGTCGGCTATCATGGACCGTGCGGCTTCCTTGAGAGTCCGGTTTCTTCTCTCGGCCAGACCATTTTGTTGAGGAGTCCTAGCACTAGACAACTCGTGTCTAATGCCGGATTCATCAAGATATGCAGTCAATGTACTATTAGTAAATTCGGTACCTCGATCAGTTCGAATGCTGTTGATGCGAGTTGATTTTTCATTTTGCAACCGCTTAAGAAGTGTGATCAGGTTTGATACAGTTTCACGTTTAGATGGTAGAAATATCACCCATGTATATCTAGAATAATCATCAATAACTACCATGGTGTAAAGCATACCTCCTAGGCTAATGACTTGAATCGGTCCAAATAAATCCATGTGAAGAAGGTCTAGGCATCGGCTGGATTGAATATTTCCATTACTCTTAAAGGATGACCTAGTTTGTTTACCCATCTGGCATGCTGAACAGACCTTATCCTGGTTAAATACTATATCAGGAATACCTTCAACTAGCTTTTTACCGCGAATGTAGTTTAAGGTTTTCATGTTTAGATGGTTTAGTCTCTTATGCCATAGCCAGGTTTGATCAGTCTTAGCTATCATACATATGGGATATTCTATTCTTGTTTTCCAGTCTACCTTATAGATGTTACCTATTCTATTTCCGGTTAGTAGTACGATGCCTTGAGAGTCCTTAACTAAGCATGCATGTTTAAGGAAGTCTACCGTGTATCCGGCGTCACACATCTGACTAATACTAAGTAGATTGAAACGTAGGTTTTCAACTAAGAGTACATTATCAATAGTTAGATTACCATGGACAATCTTACCCTTGCCCACAGTTTTACCTTTTGAGTTGTCACCGAAGGTAATTAGAGCACCGGTTACTGATCTGATGTCGATTAGCAAATTGCTATTTCCGGTCATGTGCCTGGAGCAACCGCTGTCCAAGAACCATTCGGAGTTTCCTAGCCGTTTCTTTGGATCCTGCAAAATGTACATATTCACAACTGTTTGGTACCCACATTTACTTGGGTCCACATGCGATTAGTCCCTTAGGTACCCAAACTTTAATAAACCGGACAGTCTTCTTGGCAAGGGTTTTAACTGTCCTTTTTACACTTGGTCTGGTGTATTTCGGTTGTCCTTCAAATGTCCTAAATGGTGATGGTCTTTGGTTCGATGATCTGTAGTTTGACCTATGTGGTTCAGGAAATTCTTTCTTATATTTGAGGATTTCGGCTTTTCTTTTCTCAAGGTCAAGCCATGAATCGGTTGGGCCAACGTAGTCGTATTTTAGCTTCTCTTCCCTATAATATGCGGTTTCCTCTTCTTCAGCTGTCCAGGTGCTCTTAAGAAATTTTATAAAAGGAAGGTTTCCTTTTGTGAGCCTTGCTTTCTCTATGGGTTTTCGGTCTTTAGAGCTATTCCCTGTGTATCCAAGACCACGCTTACAACGAGGATGCCTATAGTGTTTATTCATATTCTTTACTATATCGCTAGATCTCTTATAGGCGGCCATCGTATATTGGAATCGGGCATTCTCTTCCTCGGTTAGTTCTCTAGTCGGTTCACTAGGTTGTTCGGTCTTAGGGTCTAACTCGGTTTCTATAGTACGGATATCATTAGATTGTATGACCTCCGGTTCGGTTATGATGGGTACCTCTGGTTCTATTGGAATATGTACTATGGGATCGGGCTTGATGTTGAGGTGTTTAGGTAACATGGTCAATAGGTTCTTATATTCTTCTACCATGTCATTTAATGCATTGTATAACTCATCTTTAGTAAATTCCTCACAGGGAGAGTCAAATACCTGTTCCTCATTGGCCATGAGGCACGTGAGTTCATCGTCACTGTCACTGCGAGCCCATAGACTTCCTCCATCGTCGGCTATCAGTGCTTTCGGTACCTCACTTCCTTCACCGGCTTGTTGATAATTGTTTCTGTCATTTTGATAGTCCGGTTTCTGGGTATCCCTCCTTGGTTTCCTGCATTCCCACTTAAAGTGTCCCAAACAGTTACAGTTATAGCATCTTACATTGGATTTGTCACCATAGTAGTTGTTTGTCGGTTGGCTCCTTTTCATGAACCTCCCAAACTTCTGTGCGAGCATGGCCATGGCGTCCTCAGTAAACTGTTCGGCTGTTCTGATAGGTACAGGTGCAGGAGCCGGTATCGGTGCAGGGGTAGGTGCAGGTACAGCCGGTTCTGTAGATGTGATTAGTGCTCTGGTTGATGTTGAGGCCGAGACTTCCTCTTCGGTCCTAGATCTCATCTCGAATTCGTATGCCTTTAGATCTTCGAATACGTCGTATAGTTTCATCTTACGTAGGCTCTTTGATTCCCTCATTACCATTGTCTTTATATCCCAGGCACTTGGAAGAGATCTCAAGGCCTTCATAACTACCTCTTTGTTGTCAGACTTCTTGCCCAGAGTTGCCAGTTCATCTAACACACCAGTGAACCGGTCACTGTATTCCTTCATAGTTTCTCCTGGTTTCATTTTGATGCTTTCGAACTTCTGTGTGGCCATCATTATTTTGTTCTCCCTTGTTCTTTCATTTCCTTCAAAGATCTGGATGACCGTGTTCCATGTCTCCTTCGCAGTTTTGCAATCTCTGATCTTGCAGTATGTGTTTCTGTCTACGCTGTTGGAGATCCGGTTTCTTGCATGGTTGTCCAGATTGTTCCTTCTCCTGTCTTCATCTGTCCATTCTTTTCTATCTTTATCAATGAATATCGGTCCTTTGGTTAGAATGGATTCCATTTCATCATCCAAGGTGACTAGGTGCAGGTGCATGCGTGCCTTCCAGTTGGCAAAGTCATCACCTTCTAGCATTGGAGGCCTATCCTGATACATGTTTGCTTGAGTATTGAAACTAACTGCTGTGATACAAATTGTTAGGATCTAGGTCGCCGCTGGTGGACCGGGGGTTGGACCGGTTAGCGGTTCTCACTCGTAGGGTGGTGGTTAATCCGGTTAGAGATTAACACCGGGGTTTCAATACTACACAACCTGTCACAAACCCTTGAACTAGGTTCAAGCGCGGAAGAGGTTTGCTTTCAGGTTGAAGCGGTACGCTTGTATGATAGGCACGATCGGTTTCGGATGATGAAGATTTGGAGATGGTGGGTCGGTTTCGGTAATCTGGATATTCGGTATGGTTAGTATAGAGTCGGTTTGGAGCGGTATGGTTAAGTTAGTCGGTTATATAATGAAGCCTGCAGAAAGTAAATAACACAACAGATTTTATGGATGTTCGGAGATAAAACTCCTACGTCACCCCTTCCTCTCGAAACCGCGAGAAGGATATTCACTAAGGAATACAAGTACAAGCCGATCGAGACTTATTTTCTGCTAGATAATACTCTTACAATTTACACCGAAATTGTAGAACACACTTTAACTTTCAACACTTAGGCTTTCTAGAATAGCACACTGTTATCACTTGTAGTAAATGCTCTTAGCTTTCGTTATCCCAATGTGTGTCCCGCATTTACTCTTCTGCAACTGCCTCCTTTTATAGGTGAAATATGCCAACGGTCATATTTCACTGCCTTGAATCTGATTGGCTGATCAGAGGTGCAGTGATCCAGTGTCTCAGACCTGCGGTCGTCTCCTCAGACCTGGTATCCTGTTTCAGACCTGCCGGTCTGTAAGGCAAACCTGTCGGGTTTGTCTTTTACTTGATGTAGACACTGTCTCTTTGGACAGTTGTCTGTACTTTGAAGATTTCCTTTCTGGCTTATCTTGAAGTAGAAGGATTCGGTAGTACTGTTTTCTGCAGCCTACAGTCTTTTCTCAGACTTGCATGGGTATGGAAGTATTCAGTCTGTTCCTTTGGTATCATTCTCAACAGATACCCAAATTGTCTTCTTGTACTGGTCGGCCGCTTGACTTGGCCGAATGCCTTTTGGTAGTGAAGTAACCGGACCTCTTCCGGTTATTCTTGTCTTGTGGATAATCGGCTGTTTGATGGTTCCGGTTTTGAGCTTTGGCCGATCCTTCCTTTGTGCGGTCACGTTCCGAATACTCTTGATCGGTTTGGTAGCTTAACCGGTTCGGTTTCTTCAGTTGGTTCTCTTGTTCATCCGGTCCGGTTCCTTGTTCCTGCATGGAAGGTTTATTTAGGTTTATTTGAACCGGTCTGAATTTATCTGACATTACTGCAGTAACTTTTAGGCGGTAAATACGGAGAATACTATGGGTGGTAATTTTGTGCGCGGTAAAGCTGTGGGCGGTAAATTTTGAACTTTTTCATGCATTGTTTGAGATTTTGATTTACCGGAAATTTTGTTAACCGAAAGCTTGAATTAACATGAAACTTTTGTTTATTCAAATCATAACCGGAAAGAAGATTTATGTGAAAAACCGGAGACTTTAATAATGTGAAATTTTATAAATAAAGCCGAAGCATAAGGAGATTAAATGGTTTTCCGGTCTTACAACAAAATGACCAGAAAACTGGAGAATACATAGAATCAAAGAAGATCGAGCCACTCCCCCTCGATCATTCTGTCAACCCACTTGTCCACGGTGTTGTCGGTTGTTCGTTCCTCAATCATCGATATCCATCTGTCCAGCATGGATAGAGTCATGGTGTTGGCCGGTCCGACAGGAACACCGGGCTCGAGGTTGCGTCGATGAACCTCCAAGTATCGGCTGATTTGGGGAGCGAAGTCGATCCTCCCCCTTGGAGCAGAAACAAGCTTCTTCAAGTTGTTGAAGAGGTAGGTTGCCTAGTTTATGGGCGATTTGCGGACGATGGCTATCATGATGTCGAAAGCCTCCCGGTTATAGTTCTGGTTGGGCATTCGGCCCATGATAGACCGCTGAACCAAGTCATGAAAGACTTGGTATTGAGGAGCAAGGTCATCCTTCTCTCCGTGGTCATCGACCGGATGAATGGAGCAGGAAAAGATGAATCTGTAGTCTTCCTTAACTGGAAAGTATGACGTTGGGAAGTCGGAAAATCCTTCGGTTGGAAGGTTAAAGAAATGAGCAAAATGTTCTTCGGTGATCCGAAGAAATCTCTCGTCAATGATGGTCCTTATGCTACCATCGTCAAGGATGTGCCCGTTGTTGAAGAACTCAAACACCTCCTCTTCAAGGATGGTGTCCGATCCTTCAAGAAAACCTTGAAGTCCCGATTCTACAATCGGTGCGAAGATGGTTTCTAGAAACCGGGCGTTCAACATTTCACGGAATTTGACAATGATTGTGTTTCTTAGCTCGGCATTCATTTTGGAAGGGAATAAGAATGAAGATCGAATAGGGTTCTTGAAACTTAGAGAGAGAGGAATATCTGAAGTGTGTTTTGATGAAGAAGAATGAGGCCTCTTTTATAGCGTGGGCGGTTGGTTGCATTTAATGAGAATATTTGAAACAATCAGATCGTTTATGTCTGGTCATAAATGTCTTATCAGTTTTCAAGAGGATAAAGGCATGTTTGGTCTAATCGGATCAAGCATGCTTCTTGAAAAGCAAATATTTCTGTTTTCAAAACTGATTTGATTTGGTTTGATACGGCGCATTTAATGTTGGTTATTTCTTTAGGATTTCTTTGTTTTGATCGAAAAGGAAAGAAATGAGTTTCATTAATAAGAAGTACCAAACCGGTAGTACAAAAAAATTACCGGTTTGGAGAATGGGAAAAGAGATGAAGAAGGTTTAAATATTTGATGAACCGACAGCTTGATTCTTCTTAGCTTTTGTTACTTCCCACCGGTCGATCAGCTCCTGGATTCTCTCCTTTGTGAGCACGTGCTTCGGATGGAGAGTGACGAATGGTCCGGAGTGGATATCCAGACTAGCACAGAAACCGCTTAGCTGAGGAGCATAACCGGTTTTGTTTTAGAGAATCATCTTCTTCAGGTTGCTGAAGATGATCCAGGACCAGTTTACCGGTGTCTCAACCGTAAAGGAAATCATCATCTCGAAGAGCCTCTAGGTGTAGTAGTAGCTTTTCTCTCTACCCAGAACTGACTTTCCCAAAATCTCACATAGAAGCTGGTACTTGTGAGAGAGTTGGCTTTTAGCACCCCAGGGTCTAATCGGGATGTCGGAGAACCGATGACACATTTCCTCAATGGTCATCGGAGAGTAAGTGAGGTCGGTTACCCCTTTAGTGGGTAAACCGCAGTATTCAGCGAAATTCGTCTCGCTGAATAGGAAGGACTGACCATAAACTCGTGCAACGATTATGTCTCGATGCACCTCTTTTGCAGTTTCGAAGAACTCGTCGACTACCAAGTAGTCGAGGATGAATCTGTTTTCCAAAAATCCTCTTAGCCCGCTTCTTTCAACGGCTAAGAACATTTCTTTGACTTCATGGTCTTCGTATTGGTAGATGGAATTGAAATCAGCCAATAGAATTTTCTTTGCGAGTGGGTCGGAGTTCATGATCTTGAGATAGTTTTAGCTCAAGAGAGTTTTTGTGAATAGTGATTTTTGTGAAGTGTTGTGAGGATTAAGGGGTGATTTATATAGCCAGGGTTCGGCTAGATAAATAGGTTAAACATGCTTAGTGATGTCATCGATTAGTTAATAGGCTTTAACTTGTTGAAGTGTATAATGTTTATTTCCAATGCAAAGTTAATCATTACTAAGATATTCATGATGACAATAAATCTATTGACAAGATGTTAGTCTCCCTCTCTTGATGATGGACACATGTCGTCATCTCGATTGAGGTAAACTATTTAATTAACTACAGGCTTCACTTCTCAAGGTTTGCATGAAAACACGGTTAGTTATCCCAGATTAACCGGAAAAGTTCAGTTTATCTAAACCAGGATGCATTCATACTAATCGGTTTTCCGTGACCGGTTTTAGTTGGATAGTTTATTCCGGTGTGAAGAAATGTTGACTCGCATCAACATTTGTTCAGCTTTGGATTAAATTTTTCCACTTCTGCCAAGTCATTTCAATCGCGTAGTAAGTATACGTGTGATTTGATATCATGAAGTAATCAGGCATAACCGGAGACTTCCTCCCGATTAGCATCCTTGAATATTTAATGCCCTATTTTAATATGGTTTGAGAAGCGAGAGCTTCTCCCTGAACACATATTCCGGTTTTTCATGATGTATGTAAACAGTATGCACGCATGATCATGATATAAGTTGCTTGATATCAGTAAGTCCTAGAATGTTTCTGAAATGAGAAAACTTAGCTTCTTGTATCGGTTTGGTGAAGATATCAGCTACTTGCTGCTCGGTTGAGACATATTCCAGCCGGATGTGCTTCTCTTGAACATGCTCCCGAATGAAATGATGTCTTATGTCAATGTGCTTCGTTCTTGAGTGCAACACCGGATTATATGTTATCGCGCTGGTGTTGTCACAAAATATTGGTGATTCTTCAGCTATTACACCAAAATCCCTTAGTTGTTGTTGGATCCAAAGGAGTTGTGCACAGCAGCTTCCGGTTGCTAGGTACTCTGCCTCTACGGTTGACGTTGCAACTGAGGTTTGTTTCTTGCTGCTCCATGTAACTAGCCGGTCACCCAGGAATTGGCAAGTTCCACTTGTACTCTTTCTATCGATTTTGCATCTTGCGTAATCCGCGTCTGAGTAACTTATGAGGTTGAAGCTTGAGTCTTTTGGGTACCAAAGTCCCACATCTTGAGTTCCCTTCAGATATTTCAATATTCTTTTAGCCGCGGTATAGTGTGATTTCTTTGGATTGGCTTGAAACCTCCCGCATACTCCAACAACAAACAAGATGTCCGGTCGACTAGCTGTTAGGTAGAGCAAGGATCCAATCATTCCCCGGTATGCTGTGATGTCCACGGCTTGACCATCCTCATCTTTGTCTAGCTTTACGGAGGAGCTCATTGGTGTAGCCGCCTCAGCGCATGTGTCCATTCCAAACTTCTTCAGCAGTTCAGCTATGTACTTTGGCTGGCTTATGAACGTTCCGGTCTCGATCTGCTTAACCTGAAGTCCTAGGAAGAAACTCAGTTCTCCCATCATACTCATTTGAAATTTATCAATCATCATTTTCGAGAATTTATCACAAAGCTTTGGATCGGTTGATCCAAAAATAATGTCATCACCATATATTTGAACAAGCAATATGTGTTCCTTTTTCTCAAATTTGAAAAGTGTTTTATCGACTGAGCCTATTGTAAACTTGTGGTTAAACAAGAATTGTGTTAACGTGTCATACCAGGCTCTTGGAGCCTATTTCAACCCGTAAAGAGCTTTGTTTAACCGGTAAACATGATTTTCGTGTTCTGAATTTTTGAAACATGGAGGTTGATTGACATACACCTCTTCATTTACCTTACCGTTTAGAAAAGCACTTTTAACATCCATTTGAAAAACTTTGAAATTTTTGAAAGCTGCATATGCTAAAAATATTCTAATGGCCTCAAGTCTAGCTACAGGGCAAATGATTCTTCAAAATCAACGCCTTCTTTCTGTTTATAGCCTTGAGCCACTAACCGGGCTTTGTTCCTCGTAACTAAACCGTCTTTATTGAGTTTATTTCTGAATACCCATCGTGTTCCTATAACCGGTTTGTTTTTCGATCTAGGGACTAGGTACCAGACTTTATTTCTCTCAAACTCGTTTAATTCCTCTTGCATTGCTAGGATCCACTCGGGATCTGACAATGCTTCATCCACCTTTTTCGGCTCAATTTGTGATATGAAAGCTGAGTTTTCATAGTGTTCCAAATTTTGTTGCCTAGTTCGGACGGGTGAGAATATGTTACCTATTACTAGTTCAAGAGGATGATTTTTGTTCCTTCTGAGGTTTATCCAAGACGTGTCTACCAAGCTTTCGGTTGGCTGATCAAGGTTAGACTGATCGGTAGGCTGAGCAGAGTCAGACCGACCGATTTCTTCAGTTGAAACTGAAGAGTCAACTTTCTACAGTAAAGCATCTTGAACAGGCTGAGGTTCAGCATCAACCGCTTGATCATTGACAAAACGTCTAAAAACCGGAACCTCATCTTCATCATCAGAATAGATATTGAAATTTTCCATTCTGTTGTGAAGATCGAAGGGTAATGTAGTGTTTCGTTCAATCAATTCATCAAAAACAACGTGGGATGTTTTTTCAACTGTTAATGTCCTAGTGTTATATATCCTATATGCTTTACTTACAGCCGAATATCCCAACATTATTCCTTCATCGGATTTAGCATCAAAAGCGGTCAAATAATTTTTGTCGTTGTTGTGAACAAAACATTTACTACCAAAAATTCGAAAATATCGTATGTTTGGAATTCGATCATAGTATATCTCAAAAGGAGTTTTGGAAAAACGTTTAGTTACTAAAGATTGGTTTTGAGTGTAACATGCGGTATTGATAGCCTCGGCCCAAATTTTTTTAGCAATACCCGAATCGGCTATCATTGACCTTGCGGCTTCCTTGAGAATTCAGTTTCTTCTCTTAGTCAGGCCGTTTTGTTGAGGAGTTCTAGCACTAGCAACTCATGTCTAATACCGGAATCATCAAGAAAAGTAGTTAATCTGCTGTTTATAAATTCAGTTCCTCTATCACTTCTGATTTTGTTTACCCAAATAGATTTTTCATTTTGTATTCTCAAAATCAGTTTGATCAGGTTTGGAGTTGCTTGACTTTTAGAAGCTAAAAATATTACCCAAGTAAATTTAGAATAATCATCAATGACTACCATGGTATATTGCATGCCTCCTAAACTGGTTACTCTAACCGGACCAAACAGATCCATATGCAGGAGTTCTAAACATCGTTCAGATTGATAATTTCCTTTACTTTTGAAAGATGACTTTATTTGTTTACCCATTTGACATGTAGCACACACTTTATCTTTTGAAAACTTAACATTTGGAAAACCGTGAACTAATTCCTTAGAACATATGAAGTTTATTGTCTTGAAGTTTAAATGGTTTAGCCGTTTATGTCAGAGCCAGTTCGGATCATTTCCAGCTATCATGCATACAGGTTTTTCAAAATCAGTTTTCCAATCAACTTTGTATATGTTTCCCATTCGGTTACCGGTTAGAAGAATGTCATTTTGATGATTCTTAACTAAGCATGCATTCTTATGAAACTCAACTTTATATCCTATATCACACATTTGACTAATGCTTAACAAGTTAAAGTGCAAGTTTTCTACTAGTAGTACATTATTTATGGACAGGTTACCATGGACAATTTTACCCTTGCCCACGGTTCAACCTTTCGAGTTGTCACCAAACGTGATAACCGCTCCGGTTTCATAGGTGATGTCTGCTAGTAGCTTATCGTTGTCGGTCATGTGTCTCGAGAAATCCGCTGTCCAGATACCATTCCGAGTTCCTTAGCCGGTTGCTTCTCCTAACCTGTAAAAGAAAAATATTTACACCTTTTTGGTACCCACATTCAGTTGGGTCCATGGTTGATTAGTCCCTTTGGGATCCAGACTTGAATAAGTCGGATCACTTTCCCGGTATCTGTTCTTATGGTATTCGGCTTAACTTCTTGATCCTTGCTCAATAATGCCTTATATCGTGGTGATGAATGTTTTTGAAACCGAGATTTACTTGTTTTATTTTGTTTATTTTCTGTCCGGTTGGCTTTCCTTCTCTCAGGATGAAGCCATTTTTCTGATTCAGTTGGGTTTACATATTTTAGGTCCGGTTTTATGACAGTTTCTGCCTCATTGTTGGTTGAAGAGCTCTTGACAAATCTTATAAATGGAAGATTTTCTTTTGTGAGTTTCATCCCGTTAGGTTGATTTGGTTAGTTTGATGTGTTTTGTTTATATCCAATACCAAATCTACACTTAGGGTGTCTTTTATAGTTACACATCTGATCTACGGATTTACGAGATCTTTCCCACGCAGCCGTAACATACAGTGCTCGTTCATCAACTTTAGTTACCGGTTGAACTATCTCCTCATTTTCTAAGGATAGTTCAGGCGGTTCATACACTGTGGTTTCGCATGATTCGTCAGCGATGCCACTTGACTCTACGGTATTATGTTCTACCGGAGTCGGTATGTAGGCAGATATATTTCTGAATTCAGCGACCATTTCGTTGAGTGCAGAAATCAAATCTTCTTTAGTAAACTCATCAGAAGAGAAATCAAATACCTCTTCGTCGTTTTCCATGAAGCATGTTACTCTTTCCTCATCATTCTCGTTGTCGGAATATGCCCATTCGCTTCCACCGTCGGATGCAATGAGTGCCTTCTGTATTTCCTTCCCCTCATCGACTTGCTGGTTATCGATTCTCCGGTAGTCATTCCGTTGGTTGTCATTTCTCCGATAGTCATTCCCTTGGTAGTTGTTACCCTGATACCGGTTGCTTTGGTAGTTGTTGCCTTGATAGTTGCTTTCCGGTTTTCTGTCGTCTCTTCTCGGTTTCCTACATTCTGACCTGAAATGTCCAAAACCATTGCAGTTATAACACCTTTTATTTGATTTATCTACATAATTATAACTAAAGTTATTGTTAGATGTCGGCTGGTTCTTCTTCATGAATCTCCCAAATTTCTAAGTTAACATCGCCATCACATCTTCACTGATATGATCAGCATTTTTGACTGGAGCCGGAACGGTTGATACTTGGACTGCCGGTTCCACCGATGTAACTAAAGCTCTGGTTGCGGTTGACGTAGATGCCTCATCTTCGATCCGAGACTTAATCGCGAACTCGTATGCTTTTAGATCTTCAAACACGTCATGCAACTTCATTTACCCGAGGTTGCTTGATTCCCTCATCACCATTGTTTTAATGTCTCATGTGCTCGGTAGTGATCTTAAGGCTTTAATGATTACTTCTCGGTTGTCGTATCTCTTTCCGAGTGTTTGAAGCTCGTTGACCACGCTGGTGAACCGGTTGCTAAATTCCTTCATGTTCTCCCCCAGTTTCATCCTGATGTTTTCATATTTTTGTGTAGCCACCAAGATTTTATTTTCCTTTGTTCTCGCGTTTCCTTCATGGATCTGAATGATCGTTTCACAGGCTTCCTTTGCATTATCACAGTCTGATATCTTGTTCAAGGTGTTATCGTCTATAGCTTTGTAGATGTGCCTCATGCAATGGTTGTCTAGGTTGCTCCGTCTTCGATCTCCAGTTGTCCATGCATATATATCCTTGTTGATCTTGATTGGTCCTTCCTTCAGAACTCTGCTCATCTCATCATCCAACATAATCAGATGTAGATACATCTGTTTCTTCCAGCTGTTAAACGCTTTAGTGTTTAGCATTGGTGGATTGTCGCTGTGGGTCATGCTTCCCATCTTCTTCGGTTGCTTGAGTGCTAAGAACCTCGCTCTGATACCACTTGTTAGGATCGGGGACGCTCTTGGAGGACCGGGGTTGTTTCCGGTTTCTGGAAGAGTGGCCGCTTACGTACACAACACACTTTGGTGATAGTCCGGTTAAAGACTACAACCTTTCTCAGCACTTCACAAACTGTCACAGACTCTTGAACCGGGTTCAAGGGCGGAAATGTCTGTTTCAGTCTGAAGCAACGTATGCGACTTAACTTTGATGAGATTAACAAGTAATCGGTTAGATGGAATATATGGACCGGTTTGGTTAAAGATTATGTTTAGGTTGGTAATAGTTTGGTTTTTTAGAGTGAGTAAGCCGGAAATAAAGTAAATGACACGAGACAAGATTTTTTTATGGATGTTCGGAGCAAACCCTCCTACGTCACCCCTTCCTCTCAGGTTATGAGAAGGATCTCCACTAACTTTCAAGGTTACAGCAATTACACTGCCGGTCGAGCCTAACTCACTACTCGCCGGTTACCCCAACTCACTCTTGATGTAATACAATAATATAGCACAATACAGCTTTCGGTAAATTATCAAAGTTTGGATCGCGCGTGAGATTTCTTTCTCTCTCTTAAGTTGTTCGTCACTGTTATTAATGAGGTCGTTTCGTCTTCCTTATATAGTGAAGAGCATTCCAACGGTCACTTTCTTATTTCACCGTGGGATTGGTCAATTCAAAGTCACGCCGGTTCAGAGAGGTTGCTTGCACGTTTCAACTTCCTGACACTTGGCAAGCATGCAGATACCTCTCAGGTATAAATGACGTAGCCGGCTGGCAGATTTGGACACGTTTCAGGCATGCACCTTCCGGCTGTCTGAGTCGGATCTTCGAATCAGCTGTTTCATCATTGTTTTTATCGCATGCTTCTGATCCGGATCTTATCTTCTTTTATTTTCCCAAGACACGTCTATTTCGTCACATTACGTCATCTTTGTAGTTCGTAGTTTCCGGTTGACTCTTTCATAGTATAATCCGGCTTGGAATGTAAACTTTTCTTTGTTTGCCGGTCTGTTGAGAATGTTGAGATATGTTGAGACCGGTTTCTCTTGATCATGGATTGATCATCTGGAGCCGGATTGCTTTTATATGTTCCTCAGCCGGTTTATGCAGTTCCAGCCGGTATATACGAGTCGATCTGTTCCTTCACATAAGATTTAATAATAGTTTAGTTTTCTGGCCGGTTTCAAAAATTAACTTTACTTAATTTTTTTTTTATCAATTTCTCCATTTTTGATTATTTAGAATAAATATTCAAAAATCGTAATGTATGGCCGGTTTGAAAATTAACTTACTTAATTTTTCTATCAAATCCCTATCCATTCGGTTTCGGGAAATCCCCACGGGACACTGTTTATACCATATTCTAATAAATAAATAATTTTTTTATATAATCAAATTATATAAATGGATTTTTTAAGATAATATATTGTAATATATTAAAATTTTATATTATTATAAAAAATAAACTTAAAATTCGTATAAAATATAATGAATAAATAAATATATTGGTCATTTTAAATATTTAGTTGTATTTTTAGTGTTAGGAGTATAAATAGGATGAAATTGGGGTAGTTTGGGCGAGGGGAAACAAATATCATCCCCGCTCCATCCCGATCAACTACCAGTCAAACCGAAAAAAAACTAACCCAAATAGAATAATTCATTTCGATTATTGCAGGACGATTTTAAATTATTATCCTTAGTTTAGAGAGAAGTTTATTTTTACTCTGTTAATGGAATTATAAAAAATAATGTGAAATTCAATTAGATAATGTCATTTTGATAATGTGATACATATATTTTATTGAAAAAATAAATAAGCATAAATTATATAGATTTTATTATTTATGTTTATGTTGGTGGTATAAAATGTAATAAGGAGGGTAAAAAGATTATTTTATATTTATATATGAATTATTTTTAATTATTATTTTAATATTTATCTTATAGAAAATTTGTATTATTAATTATCTTATATGAAAATTAATAAAAATAAATAATATATAATTATTATATAAATATATTTTTTAAATAAATAATACTATTATATGGTTTAAATTAATTTATATATAATTTCTTATAATTTAATTTATATAATTATATAAATACAACTTATTTATATATTAATTAATAATTATTTTTAAAATTGATGTATTATTATAAATAATTATATATTAAAAAAAATATTAACTGTTAGTATAATATAAAATATTAATAATAATAATTATAATAAAATAATATTTAAAATTAGAATAGTATAAATATAAATTAGTTTTGAAAATAAAATTTATACTTGACTATCTTGTTTTAATAACATTATTATTTTTTAAAAATAATTATTGTAACTAATTATGAATAAAATTATCATATTTAATTTTTTTATACTTGAAATATAATTTTTTTATACAGATAAAAAAATATAAATTAAAAAATTAAATAAAAATAAGTTATTGCGTATTTATTATTATTTAAATTAAAAAATAATAAACACATTGAAAAAATAAATATTTAGTAATAATTTATTATTTATTATTTTTATTATATTTTAAATATATTAAAGAAATTAAAATTTTAATAATTTTATAGAATTATAGAATAAAAAAGGAATATTAAATTTGATAAAAATATAAGAATTTGTACTATATAATATCATTTGAAATTGCAAGATATAAGTTATATCTAAATAATAAGTATACTAATTCAATATTAATCACATTAATTATTTCTCCTTCTAAAATCAATTAATCATTCCATTCACATACTAAAACATTTATTTTGTTTAAAAAAATAAAATTTATTTTATTAAAAAAATATTTTTAAATATTTAATCAAAATATATTCACCACTCAAAATTACTAATTTCGAGAAAAATGACTAGGGGTGGGAAAAATTACTAATATTATAAGTATAATAAAAATATTGTACCGCAATATATCAAAAATATCGATTTTTATGGTATACCGAAAAAATTAAGGTATGGTACATATACGAAAATTATTGGTACGATAAATGTATGAAATTTTTAAAATTTTGGTATATCGAGATATAATGAAATATCGAAATAATATTTATAAATTAAAAAATATATATAATACTCATAAAGAAATAATTAAATAAATTTAATATTAATTTAAATATAGAAATATAAATTTTGAATAATATCAAAATATAATTATAGTAAAATATTGTTAAATATATACAATCTCTATCTTACCGCTCTATCTTACCGATGAGTTAATATATTTTTTTATAAGTTAATATATTTTTAGGTATTAAAGGTATTATACCGATACTGTACCGAAATTAAGTTATACCGAGATCAAGGTAAGGTAAATGTATGAATTTTTTGTATATCAAAATTAAAGTATACCAAAATCAAGGTAAGGTAAAAGTATAAATTTTTTGTATATCGAAATTTTCGTTAAGATATTATAACACATGAATAAAATATTAAGGTATACCTTACCGACTCACCCAAAAGTAGGGATGGCAATGGGTACCCGTATACCCGATACCCGTGGGTATCCGATTGTCGGGTTTGGGTTCGGGTATTTTAAATCGGGGTCAGGGTAAGAGATGGGGACTGAAAATGATTACCCGATCGGGTTTGAGTTCGGGGATGGGGAGTGTGCAAAACCCAAACCCGATACCCGATAACCAAAATATTAATATTAAATATATATATAAATTAAAAATTAAATTGACTTTTCAAATTTCAAATTAATACTTTCGTTATAAATTTGCATTAAATATATTAATTAATTAGATATACCAACACTCAACCACCCACTCTCCACGCCATAATTAATTTAATTTATATTCCCCATTACTCTTAATCTTCATTTCTTTAATAACAAAAATTTTCATTTTCTATTCATTTCATATTTTCAAGATTAACATCTCTTATCTCTCTTTTGTTTCAACATTTTCTCTATTTTTTTTTTTTTTTTTAAACTTCTCTTTAATCTTGTTGAAGTTCATCTATGTATATTGTTTAACTTTTACAATATAACTATACATGTAACTAATATTTTTATATGTATTTTTAATATTTAGTATATTTAGAATATAATAAATAAAAATTTATATTTTAATCGAGTAATGGGTACCCGTCAGTTATCGGGTACCTGGCGAATCGGAAATTAGGATACAAATAGATATAACCATCGGGTTCAGGGATGGGTAATAAAATAAAAATCAGATTCGGAGATAGATACTTCACTACCCGGAAGGTAAAATACCCGTTGCCATCCCTACCCATAAGAATAACATATTAAAATCGTAACAGGATTTTCAAATTATTTTATAATCTGAATGTATAATAGTTTTAATATATATTTTCTTATTAATGCATTGATAGATTTGAAAATTATTATTTTTAATTATTTTTAACTACGAATAAAAATAAAAATATAAAAGTCATATCAAAATAGTTAAAGATTTATATATTAGATCTAAAGTTAAAGACTATTTGGAACATAATCAATCATATAATCCATAAATAAAATATCTGCCCTCATCTCATTTTTATAAAAGTGATGACTCTCAAAAATCAAACTGGATAAAAAATAAAATTTTAAAAATAAAACAAACCAAAAATAAAAGAAAATGAAAACAAGTTTGCATCTGCAATTATTTTTATTTAGTAATTAGACCTAATTATGAAAAAAGGGATAAAAAGAAATGTGAACTATGAATTAGTTATACTAGTAGACTTCTTCGTAGGAGGCTGCCACTTTGCTAGACGGAATATTTCGCAGTCATCCGCGCCGTTTTCCATAAATTTGGCTACTAACCCTTCCATCATGTTGCACAAACTAATCACAAAACTATTACTTGGACCAGATTGTTCTTCAACTTTCTTATTACCAACATTTCGTCTTACCCACCCAATTTTAGTCCCATCGTCTAGGTAAGATTTGCAGGCCGAAAGTATATCATGTGCATAAACACGAAAGTGCCACTTAATCAACTCTTCAAAATGCTGCATGTATAGTTCATTATCTTTATTTTCATAAATAATCAAGTATATAAAAAACAACAAAAACATACCTTTGGAGGGTTGGCAAGTGTATACCCCATTGTCTTTAGCGATAGAATGAATACTTTCTCGTTGTAATGCTTAGATCTCGTTTTACCTTCTAACCCACCATGACGTGAAGAATGCCCAGGCTCATTGAAAAAGGGTTCTGAATTCAAAATCAAACCTTGTATCGAGACCAATACTTGTAGCATCGTTGAATCTTTTGGTCTCCATTTTTCGTCTTTATCACCAGTCCATGTGTTCAATAAGCTCAAGCACACTTTCCCACAATTGTACAAGTTTGGGTTCAAACGAAGTCCTCCAGAATGGTAGTGAACCATCTACCAAATTATCAAAATTACACTAAACTCCAACAATTTATCTATCATTTTACTTCACAAATAATGAAAGACTCTGTACCGGAGGTTTATCTGGATACGAAGAAGGGAATACAATATCAAAGATAAAGAGACCATCGTGATATGGGGTTCCTGCTGGTCCCACTATGATGGCCTGCATAAGCTCCATTCTTATTTCAGATGCTTTAACATATATCGCCTCTACAAAACCAATCAAAACATCCTTATCAATTCTTTAACAAACCAGGTCATCATTATGTCGAAATAAAACCAAAAACCAGATAAGTACAAGTTATGACAATACTTGTCATAAGATCAAAATCGAATCAAGAATCAGAATCTCGGCCAGCATCATATATATATATATATGAACTAATGTCCACTTGGATTGTCCCACTTTTGTGAGCACGATCACGTGTCAAAATCGTTTAGGGCGCTTGAAATTAATTTATCCATAAAATATTTTGGAAACTTGTCTATTTTTATGGTTCAATTGGTATCAGTAGTGCATTAAGTGTCAAACATATCACCTGGCAAGTCATTCAGAATTTTCCACTCCTCTTGAATTCTTTTAATCCATTTAGTTGTTGGCTGTCACAAAAGAAGCTCATTCAAATATTGACATAAGCATGCATCTGAAACCTACACATGAACACAATCAAACTGGTGGAAAATAAATTCACCTGATGCACTTTTACATCCATAAAGTGGTGATCAGGAAAGTGGTCGACCGTAGTGAATCCTCCAAAAGGTTGCACCATTAGTTTCCGACCTTCATTTGATTTAATCATCAGAAATCAACCGTGCAGAAACTGCAGTACTTTTTTTAAACCAGATACCACACTTTTTGCACTAGCACAACACTCAATCTAAAGTTTAGGTAATCGTCAAAGACACAAACTTACCAGGAAGATCAATATTGAGGCAAGCAATGGGTGTCTCAACACCAGAAGGGAGACGATCATTATCTAATTGAGCTTGCAATAAGAGATAATCATCATCTTCTTCTTCTTCTTCATCATCATCTTCATCATCATCATATATGTATTCGTCATTGTCATCATAATCTGAAGCATCTCCGCTAGCATCATCATTATCATCAACATCTTCATTATTATTTTCATGGTATGAAGTGTCAATAATGCAATCATAAGTTGATCCAGATGTTGATCCATGACCATCTATCAGGGTAGCACCCTGAAGAAAATAGTTCCATCACCAAATAATTTGATGAAAATATGAAGAATTTGAAGAGTATAAAGGAGAGAAACAATTGATTTTTAAGTTCACCTAGCATAATTGAAACACATCACTAGTTTCAAGGCAGTAAAATAGAAGGAGTATCAGTGACTCTCTCTTGCTATTGGGAGTTTAGACAAGACAGTACTTGAATTGCCAATGGTTCCCACATGATTTTCATAATCTGTTTCCTACCAAGTCCAATAATGACTATCTAATCATCAATCTGTCCAAAAAAAAAGGAGCGGGAGAAGTAACTTTTAAAAAAACAATGGAATTCGTAGACTCTAGCCTACTAGAAAGGATCAATAGAAGTATCATCACAACGAAAACACATTCCAGTGAATGAAATAACTACTGCAGAGCATTTCTATACGCCTAATTTGATTAAGTCAAAACAACAAAATTACGTGCAGTTAACCGTCATCAGAATGAGAGAATTGTGATTAATTATCCTCGTATGATCAATGATAATGTAAAGAAAGAAGAAGAAAAGAAAAAGAGTATGCAGTAACTCGAGCAATCAATCACTATAGACTAAATATGATCATTTATTTGTTAACTAGTTATCAAAATCATCTTAATTAAACGTTCTTTACCAAAATCATCTGGCTTTGATCTTCCTTGTTTGAGATCGGATCCTCGTAATCTTGCACATCGAAAGAATTAGTCTCCATATCTTTGTTACAAAATCCGCGTCCTAGTCGCAGTAGAAGCTGAGAAAATCCGAATTTCTTAACAGCCTAACAGGTCGATCAAAATAACTGTAGTGCATTCAGACTAGGTCAGGAACACGACGGTGGCGGAGCGAGCGAGCGAGGGAGAGAGAGACCGATGAGTGAGTTTTTCTCCTTTTATTTATTCTCTCTCTAGGTTATTGCGTAATACAAGAATATTTCCGTATCAAATCTCAAAAGATAATAACACGTGCCATTATGTTATTGCATGCTTTCAACATAATCTTATATTTTAAAATATTAAAATATATCATCAAAAAATTAATAAGATTAAGGGCTCGTTCTAGCGTGTTTTTTTTTGAGTTTTTTTACTTGGAGGAGGGTTGTTTAATAGGGAAATTTGATGAAATGGCCCCCGGTCCCCCATAACAGGGGAAATTTCAAAAAGGGCCCCCGCCTACTAATGTTGGCAAAAATGGCTCTTTTGCCCTACGAAATGTCAGAAATACCCCTCGGGCGCCAGTTTTTACGCTCATTGACGCGAATTACCAATCACGCGATTTAATCTAAATCGCGTGAGTTCATCAACGCGATTTAGATGAAACGCGTGATTGGCAATTCGCGTTTTTAAATGTACGTGAATTACCATCCACGCGTTTCATCTAAATCGCGTTGATGAACTCACGTGATTTAGATTAAATCGCGTGCATGGTAATTCGCGTCTTTAGTCTTATATATAATTTTCCGGCCCTAATTTAAAACAAAACCTCCCCGATTCTCCCTCCCACTCCGACTGCGGCCGACTTTCCATTCCCACATCCATCAAGATCATCGTTCCTCAACATCAGCGTTCCTCAACATCATCGGGATCCTTCCAACATCATCGTTCTTCAACATCATCAGGTCAGTTTAGGGCTTAAGGTTTAGACTTAGGTTTTGATGTATATTTACCGTTTATATTCATGGATATGGATGTATTTAGGTTTAGCGTTTGGTTTTGATGTATATTATGTCGTTTCCTATATATATTGATGTATTTAGGTTTAGGGTTAGGTTTTGATGTATATTATACCGTTTATATTCATTGATATTGGTGTATTTAAGGTTAAAGGTTTGGGTTTGATGTATATTATGTCATTTCCTATGTATATCGAAGTATTTGGGTTTAGGGTTAGGTTTCAATGTATATTCTGCCATTTATATGGATGTATTTAGGTTTAGGGTTTGGTTTTGATGTATATTATGCCGTTTATAATGGATATTATTGTATTTAGGTTTAGGGTTAGGTTTCGATGTATATTTTGCCATTTATATTGATAGATATTATAGTATTTATGTTTAGGGTTAGGTTTCGATGTATATTCTGCCATTTATATTCATGGATATTGTTGTATTTAGGGTTTAAGGTTTGGTTTTGATGTATATTATGTCGTTTCATATATACTGATTGATTGTTGGTTTTCCTATATATACTGATTGATTGTTGATTTTCAATTACATGAATATTGTATGGTTAGCTATTGATGTATATTCTGCTGTTTATAATGATGGATATTGTAGTATTTAGATCAGGAGCTGTCGTTGTGGTTTTCTCAGTTCGTTCAACAAAATGGTATGTAATAAAATGGTTGTTAATAAAATGGTTTTCTCAGTTCGTTCAACTCCTTTTTTATAATATGCAGGCAACAAACACTGTTATGACCTTATGTCCCAATCAATTATCACCTGAAAATAATGTATGTTCTATTCTCTCTACTATGTCCATATTAACTAGTTTTGTATGTAATAACCATTATATTATTGTTTTACACAGTTGTTGATAGTTGAATTTGCTCGCACTTTTGGTGCAAGGGTGTCTCCGAAGTGGAGAGAAGATGTAACCCATGTTATTGCTTACACTGATCCCAATGGTGCATGCGGCCGAACTCAAAAAGTATTGAAGGCAATTCTGAACGGGAAATGGGTCCTTACTATTGATTGTGAGTCTCTGTTAACACGATTATTTTCTTACATATGTCTGTTAAATTAATTTAAAATTTGTTTTGTTTAGGGATAAAATCATCATTGAAAACCCAAAACTGTGTTGATGAGGAACCTTATGAGGTTAAACATGATAATAATGGAGCCCAAGGTGGTCCTAGAAAAGGCAGACTTCTGTTGTTGAATAATGTGAGTTTGGTCTTATTCCTCCTATCTGTACTTTTTCTTATTTTGCATGATAACTGAAATTATCTTCTTTGTTGGTTTTTCAGCGTTCGAAACTGTTCGACGGTTACATTTTTATATTTATAGGGAATTTCAACACACTTTACAAACAGGATCTCATTGAGTTAATAGTTGCTGGAGGTGGTAGTATTAAAGAATCGGATAATCCAGATTATCCATTTGCTGAGCCAAGGGATGCGAAAACTATAATAGTATATTTCGAGATAGACAGCAGGTATCGACCAATTGAAAAGGATTTTGATGTTCTCCCCGACAATTGGCTTTTTGAGACAGCGGCTGCTATGTCATGCATATTGGATGAACATGTTGTTCCTCATACAAAGTTGCTTCAATCTGTTGCTGCTTGTGATTTGCAGCATTTGCTTACTTAATTTGGAGTTGTTTAGACTTATTGTTCTTATATTTATGGGTTATTTATGATATTTATGATATTTATGCTTTATAACAATACTTAATTTGGATATTTATGATTTATGGTGGTTTATATTACTGAATATTCTTCTATTTATGGTTTATTACTTATGTTAACAATATCATAACTTATCCTCATAACTCACGCGTATTGTGTATAATCAAACAACAAGGAACAAGGAACAATGTTGTTATTCGCCACATAACTCAAACAACAAGGAACAATGTTGTTATTCACGCATATTCGCCACATAACTCAAACAATAAGGAACAAGGAACAATGTTGCTATTCACGCGTTTCATCTAAAACGCGTGAATAAACTCACGCGTTTTAGATGAAACGCGTGAATGCATTTCACGTTAAAACGCGTGAGTTTATTCACGCGTTTTAGATGAAACACGTGAATGCATTTCACGTTAAAATGCGTGAGTTTATTCACGCGTTTTAGATGAAACACGTGAATAACAATTCTCGTCTTTCATCGTATATATTATTTTGTGCCCTAATTTATAACAAAACCACGAATCCTTAATTTCCCCTTCTCTCTTCTCTCGCTTTCGCCACTCCGACTCGACCCTCCCCTGAAGAACTCGACCACGAGCAGCAGCAGCTTACCCACTACTCTTCGTTCAGAATTGTAGTGAAGAACTTAAGGTCTCTAGTGCCATCAGGGAGTTGAACCTCTTTAAATGTAGCCCCTTTCGCAAATTCTTTCTTGAACTCTTTCCTCAGTTGCTCATTACAAGTCGACATAGGATCGACAACAATCGTCTTCTTTCTTGGACGAGGGACGATGTAGGGACTAAGTACAGCTTTCGACGCCGTCCTCTTTCTCTTAAATAGGATGTGGGATGCATCTTCCAGTACCACCACATCCTCATCTATCCGCTTGTCCTCCTTCTTCTGCACAACGAAATGATCGTCCACCTTCTTCTGCACCACCCTCCTACCCCTCTGCACCACCTTCCTACCCCTCTACACCCCCTTCCTATACCTCTGCACAACGAAATCATCGTCCACCTACAAAGAAATCATTGAATTAGGCAACAAAAGTCTTCAATTAGTCCAAATGCAAGAATTGCATACCTCATCTTCATTATCCTCCACCTTCCTACCCCTATGTACCCCCTTCCTACCCCTCTGCACCCCCTTCCTACCCCTCTGGACCCCCTTCCTACCCCTCTGCACAACGAAATCAACGTCCACCTACAAAGAAATCATTGAATTAGGCAAGAAAAGTCTTCAATTAGTCCAAATGCAAGAATTGCATACATCATCTTCATTATCCTCCACCTTCTCTTCCACCTTCTCTTCAACCTTCTCTTCAACCTCCTCTTCCACCTTCTCTTCAACCTTCTCTTCAACCTCATCTTCATTATCTTCCACATGCTTCTCCACCTGCCCCTCCACCTGCTCCTCCACAGCTTCCTCAACATTCCCACCATCTGTCTTCTCCTCCAAAGTCCCAAAATTGTCCATTTCCAACAACGGCCCATCCTACAAACACCAGAAAAGCCCTTCAATTAGTCCAAAGGCAAGAAATAGGCAAAGTGCGCGAATTGCACCAAATGCAAGAAATGCATACCTCGATATTCAATTCACCATCTTGAACTGTATTCTCCATCTCCAACAACGGCTCATCCTACAAAAACCATAAAAGCCCTTCAATTAGTCCAAAGGCAAGAAATAGGCAAAGTGCGCGAATTGCACCAAATGCAAGAAATGCATACCTCGATATTCAATTCACCATCTTGAACTGTCTTCTCCATCTCCAACAACGGCCCATCCTACAAAAACCAGAAAAGCCCTTCAATTAGTCCAAAGGCAAGAAATAGGCAAAGTGCGCGAATTGCACCAAATGCAAGAAATGCATACCTCGATATTCAATTCACCATCTTGAACTGTCTTCTCCATCTCCAACAACGGCCCATCCTACAAAAACTAGAAAAGCCCTTCAATTAGTCCAAATGCAAGAAATAGGCAAAGTGCGCGAATTGCACCAAATGCAAGAAATGCATACCTCGATATTTTTTTCACCATCTTCAACTGTCTTCTCCTCCAAATTCCCAACATTCTCCATCTCCAATAACGGCCCATCCTACAAAAACCAGAAAAGCCCTTCAATTAGTCCAAATGCAAGAAATAGGCAAAGTGCGCGAATTGCACCAAATGCAAGAAATGCATACCTCGAAATTTTTTTCCCCATCTTCAACTGTATTCTCTTCATTTTCATTGTCCTCCCCAACAGTGTTTTTCTCCAAGAGCCCAACAATGTCTTTCTCCTGTCCATCCTACAATAAACAGAAAAGCCCTTCAATTAGTCCAAATGCAAGAATTAGGAAAAGTGCGCGAATTGCACCAAATGCAAGAAATGCATACCTCAGTATTTTTAACACCATCTTCAACTGTCTTCTCTTCATTTTCATTGTCCTCCCAAACATTGTTTTTCTCCACAAGCCCAACATTGTCATCCTCCTGTCCATCCTACAATAAACAGAAAAGCCTTCAATTAGTCCAAATGCAAGAAATGCACCAATTATCCAAATGCAAGGAAATGCAAGAAATACATACCTCAACTTCATTCTCTTCCACAAGCCCAACATTGTCTTTCTCCAAAATCAGCACATCATTGTCTCCCTCCTGTCCATCCTACAATAAACAGAAAAGCCTTCAATTAGTCCAAATGCAAGAAATGCACCAATTATCCAAATGCAAGGAAATGCAAAAAATACATACCTCAACTTCATTCTCCTCCACAAGCCCAACATTGTCTTTCTCCAAAATCAGCACATCATTGTCTCCCTTCCCATCCTACAAAAAAGAAAAAATCATTTAATTAGACCAAATGCAAGAAATTCCAAATGCACGAAATTTATCATCATTCAAACTCATACCTCAGTGTTCACCTCAAAATCCCCCTCGTCCTTTTCTTCATCATTCTCCTTCTTTTTCTTCCCTTGCTGTAGTTGCTTTAACATCCGTTTAATGAGAATTATTTCATCTCTCATTTCGGTTTTGATGAGACTTATTTCATTTCTCATTTCAGTTTTGAAGAGAGTTATTTCGTTTCTCATTACATTTTTGAATTCATTTAGCTCCTTCGAAAGTTCATCCAATCTACATCTATCGTGGGGAGTTGTTGCTGTTGGAGTTGGGGGAGAGGATTCTTCGTCTTCGTCTTCGTCTTTTCTACTCGTGGCGCTCTCGACAGAATAAGAGCTGCTGGTGCTGGTGTTGGTGCTGGGGGTAGGGTTGCGGGTTCTTCTTCTTGTGGAAGGTTTGGCTTCGGCTTGAGTAATTTGTCTTTTCTTCCTCATGACAGTTTTTTTATGAGGAACTCCATCGTCAATATCTCCAAATTTCCTCTTTCTGCAGTCAAGATCAAAAAAGACATCATAAACATTACCTCCCATATCTTCAAAGTCATCCCCAGCATATAAGATCTTCTCTTCTTCAGACAATTCCATTTTCTTAACAATCGTGCCTTGCAGGGCAGTGTGAAGATTAGAGGCAGTGCTATTCCTCTTTGATTTATACTGTATTATCCTTGGGCAGACAGGCTCTTCCGTTTGAAGCGTCGTTTTAATTGCAAGATTGGGGACAAACGTTTGGATCACCTCATAAGTCCACACTTGTAAGGCTAGTGCGAACCCATATACGGTATAAGAAACATCGAAATCTTTGTCTTTGTCTTTGTCTTTGTTCTTCTTCTGCAGATATAGCTTCCTGTAGCGATCAAGGTCTTTGGTCAAACCCTTCATGGTTGCTCTAAAGGCCACCTTTCCCCATGGAAAATTGAGGAAGGTGTCGATGTCATCGACCATGCTGAAGAGTTTCATATTTATTATCCTCCTCGGGTCAAGGACAAAGAGATAATGGGAAACAATGTATACCAGCCCCAATTTCCATGCATCTTCCCTATCAGAGCAGGACAGAAATTTTGAATGAAGGTCTCATATTCTAATAAGTGGAATACGTTTAAAATATTTAAGAACCAAAGTTGGAGATTCTTCAACCTGGTTGAAAATTGTTTGCTCCGTAGGGAATCTCCCAAAATTGAGACCTGTAACCAATGCAAACTCCCTCATCCCGAAGCACAACTCTTCTCCATTCACAAGGAACTTCATCTCCATAGAATTTGAGCTGGACTTCCTGAGGAGCATGTGGTGTATAATCATTCCTGAGAAACGCAGTAACGGGTGCCCTTTGAATAAGAATCTGAATTGGGTTTCCTCTACCCTTTCAGTTAGATTCATCTTCGCAAACTTGGCAGCAATATTTCCCATATTGGTTTTCCAGGATACCCTCCCAGCAAACTCGGGTATTATAGTGGACTCCATCTACAAAACAAGGAAGAAGATGGGAATAAGCAAATCGAATTAACCAGTAAAGGTGCAGTAAAGGTGTAGTAAAGGTGCAGTAAAGGTGCAGTAATATATTAAGGTGCAGTAATGGACAGTTCTAAAGACATTAAACATATGATGTGTCATTTCTTAGATCAACAACTCATCCTGTCTCATTGGCATTCTATTAAACGTAAAGTAGTAAATCAGAATAAGAACAGACGAAAATTAAGCAATAAAGTAACAAAAGTTAAACCCTAAGCCTACACAGTTAAATAAAACACAAAAATACCATTTCTTCACAAGAACATAACAAACACGGAAATGCCATTTCTTAAACGAGAAATGAATGAATAAGCGTGAAATGCATGCATGCAGAATAAGAACATTGATACAATACTCGTCATATACACACTAAAAGCATTTACACACATAAACGAAACCAGAACCAAACCCTAAACCCTAAATACATCAATATAAATCAATATAAACGGCATAATACACTTCTAAAACCTAACCCTAACACTTAAAGCCCTAAACTCACCGGAATATATCGAATAGACGGTGGAAAAAGACGATGATGTCGAATAGAGTGGAAAGTCGATGATGTTGGACGAGGAACGATGTTGAGGAACGATGATCTTGATCTATGTTGAAGGGTATTTGGCAGTTGAGAAGACTGGTTTTGGAAGTCGGAGTGGGAGGGAGAATCGGGGAGGTTTTGTTTTAAATTAGGGCCGGAAAATTATATATAAGACTAAAGACGCGAATTACCATGCACGCGATTTAATCTAAATCGCGTGAGTTCATCAACGCGATTTAGATGAAACGCGTGGATGGTAATTCACGTACATTTAAAAACGCGAATTGCCAATCACGCGTTTTATCTAAATCGCGTTGATGAACTCACGCGATTTAAATTAAATCGCGTGATTGGTAATTCGCGTCAATGAGCGTAAAAACTAGCGCCTGAGGGGTATTTCTGACATTTCGCAGGGCAAAAGGGCCCTTTTTGCCAACATTAGTAGGCGGGGGCCCTTTTTGGAATTTCCCCTGTTATGGGGGCCATTTCATCAAATTTCCCGTTTAATATGTCAGTTAAACGGTTTCGGTTAAATTCGGTTTTACTTTTTATTTTACAAACTGGTTAACCGATAAGTTTTGATGTCGATTTTATCGGTTCTGGAACCATTGATTCCGGTCAAAACCGGTCGGTTAACCGGTTTAACCGAATAATTCAATTTTTTAAAATAAATATTAAACTTATTAAATAATTTTGTTTTTTCAAAATTCTTGTTTGTGTCGAACTTTTATATATTATATTATTGTTGTTATAATATAATATATTATATAATATATTATAATAATATTTCATAAATATATTTAGAAATATTTTATAATATATTATATTATTCTAAGAATATAATATATTTTAAAAAGTATCCATTTTTAAATTAATAGCCATATAAATTAGATTTGTTTATAAACACTTCTATACAAATTATAATTTCAAATTAAAACAAAAACTAATATATATATATATATATATTAAATATTATTTATAATATATCTAATATTTATAAAATAATTAATATAAATGTATAAGATTAAATTATTATCGGTTTACCGGTTAAACCGCTAAAAAATAGTTTAACCGAAAACCGAAACATTTAACCGGTAAAAAAACCGGTTAACCGAAACTGTTAGAACCGATTAACCAATAAACCGGTAAACTATCGGTTCGGTTGGGTTATCGGTTTTCCAGTTTTTTTTTGCACAATCCTAGGCTGAAGTAGTCTTCTTCCTCGCGACGCCCGATTAAGAATAGTCATGAAGTTATTTTGAAATGATGAAATTCAAAAAAAAAATGATCACCATATCAGCGTGATCATTTCCCCTAGGTTTGTAACTTGTCTTACTCGTCGAAAAGAGATCTAATTTAGCCAAGAAAGTGATAAAGCCATCATAGTTTCGTCCGAATTCAGCCCACTTGGGCAACCAACCGACTATGCCGTCTATAGAAGGAATCCTTGGGCCAAGATGAAGGAAAATGAATGAACCTCAAATCCTCAAACAAGCTCCACTAGAAATCCACCATTACAGTTTACAAACTTTTACACTTTTTTAAACCTTGTAGAAAGCTCGGTTCTAATTCATCCAAAAACTTCAGCACGAGTTTAGGAGTGTTTTCCAACTCACTATACCATTTTCACAATTTCCAGCATAAATCTCAGGTATCGAAACTTATTTAATATTTAAAATGTCAAATCTAAATATATGTTTAAAATTTGAAAAAATAATTGAATTAATAAAACATAAAAATCCAATCTTCTTAAAAATCTAAAATTTTGTTAACGGATAAAGATAATATAGCACGAAAGCCATTTTCTGAGTATCACCAATCATCGAACTCAAAAAAATCTTTGATAAACGTTTGTATACGTAAAACCTTTTATAGATTTCATAAAAATCAATTGACAACTCTTTAATCAAAATATCAACATAAAAAGAAATTTTAACTAAATTAAATTTCTTTAAATCAAAACTATCATCTCAATCACTTATCTCTTTTAAGAAATTCAAAAAAAGGGGAAGAATTTTAAATTGCTAACCAAAAATTGAATATAATGAATTGTTTATAATTATTGAGAAACAAAATTTATTCTATATTAATCTTAGACTAGACAACTGTTTTTCGGGTGCTTACAACTCTCTAAGCGACTCTGTTAGTGAAAAAATATGTTTCAATAAAATAACAAAATTATAGACACCTCGTTTTTGCACCCTTAAAATAAAAATAAATATGTCCGGTCTAATCTGATGATCATACTTGATTGTTAGATAAGGGAGTAAAAAATCAAAAGCACAATTTCAAAACCGGACAAATTTACCCATTTGAACTTGGTCCAAACGTTGATGTTTGAAAATACTCAAAATTTGGATGAGCCCATACCTTCAGATTGATCGGTTAAAAAAATTATGAATTTTGAGTACAATATTGCTATTTGACAAGATGTACATAACAATTATTTTAAGGCTCGTTTTTGTGCCCAAACACATTTTTTCATAAAAAATTGGAATTCAAGAGACCTGATATGTCTAGGTTGTCCGGTTCGAAAAATTATAAATTTTGAGTAAAATATTACTATTGACAATTTTGTACAAAAAGGTGTACAAAATATTAATTCTTCGATTCCGCGTGGTCTACTCTCCTATTAAAAATTTTGAAAACAATAGTAAGAAGAAAAGTGTGTAAATTATAACAACGAGTCAATGTGGATTGTCCTATACTATCACTTCCACACGGAAGAAATCATGTGATGCACTCACTCCATTTGATGTTGTAAGCACAAAAATTTACATACCCAATTTATAAATTTTAAAATAATTATGTTAAATATATAAATAAAATTAAAATAATTAAAAGTAAGAGCTAAAACATAATTAAATAATTAATTAGAATAAATATTGTAATAATTAAATGATAATTAATTAGGAAAACTAAATAAATAAAATAATTTGGATAAATAGTGTACTTATTTTTATCTTAAATTAATTTAAAGAAAATAAGAGGGAATTAAAATAAATAATTTAGGATAAATGTTATATCTATTTTATCCCAAATAAATTATTTATTATAAATTTCATATTTGTTAAAAATATTTTTGTATATTTTGTAGTTTGAAAACGAAAAAAAAATAACGAAAAAATTCAATTTCAAACAAGCTCTAAGGCCAAAAAAGAGTCAGAATCCGCTGCAGCCGAAATCCGAAGTGATTAGAGATCAATCAAAACTTTGCACATGACCTATAATCTACTGTCTATATCTTCATATATAAACAAAATTAGTAAATATATTCCTACTTAAGTTATCAAATACACTAGAAAATATTATACTAAAAACCCTATATAACAATCTAAGGTACATTTCATCAATATACTCCGTATGAATTATGTGTATAACTAGCTTCTTTGTGGATAATAGTCTTAGATGCTTTAACTTCAGCTTAAAACATCGTCATCGAAGTGGATAAGAATGGATAAATGAATAGAAAAATAGAAAATATTTAGGCGGCAAAAGGGTGGAAGAAACCTAACAATTTCTAAAAAAAAAATAGATTTAATTCTAGCCGAAACATGGAATAAAAGCTACAACTGAAATTGCGTCCATCGGATGGACGCTGAATTTTCATTTAACGCCTCAAGAGTGCTCGAGTCGCCCACGACAGCCAAAATAGCGTGTGCTCGCGAAGTAGGCAAACAACTAGCATCCGTTATCTGAAACTCAATGGAGCTCACAAAACGTGACAAAACTACAACATAACTCTAATAGACCGCTCCATGTCCGTGTTCTCGCCCGAAATAAAGTAATTTCATTCCCCGGTTGTCTTTTTCCTCGCGATCGACGAAAGATAAGAATAGGTCACATCTTTAATTTCTCAAGATGGAACTCCGCCTACATTCAACCATTTCGACTGATTCGAAAGGTATAATGATCACCGTGTCACCCTACCACGGTGATCATTTCCAATTCACATTTAGGCATCAATCATGCCTATTCCAGCAAGTTGATCCAAGAACAGCCAAAATTTTATTAATGGCTTTTGGATGATTCAATCCACTTGACTTCCACAACTGGCTTCAGGAGGTTATAAATAGTCTCCCTTAGCATTTTCGAAGTCAAGAGATTAACTCTCAAGCCTCGAATCACAAAAAATCAATAATTCTCCATTTAAGCTCTAAGCTTTTGTATTTTTTTGAAATTTTGTGTAAGGTCTTAAATCTAGGATCTAAGCATCCCCAAATCTTTCCTAAGGTCTAAGGAGTGTTCTCTAATCCTTTATATGTTTTCAATCACCATTTAATTAATACTTCTAGTTTGAATTTGAAATTTTTATATTTCAGCTTTCATTAGGTTGTATGTTGTATGTTGTCTGTTTATTGTATTTTTTTTATTAGAAATCGATCCTAGGATCATTTATGAACTTTGTGTGAAATTCTATATTTATTAATCAATCTCAAACAAAAAAAAAACTAAATTTGAATTTTAAGAGATTGAAACACGGGTTTTCTATTCTTGGGTTAATCCTCAAAAACAAAAGTTTAAAAATGTTCCCAACATGTTTCTAATGATGTTGTGAAACTATTTTGATCATGTTCGATTCATCTTGATCATGTTTGATCAAAAATAAAAAAATTCAAAATAATTGAAAATTTTGAGTTCTTGAATTGGTCCAAATGGACAACCAGTGTTAATATTTTGGTACTAATCAAGTATATAAAATATAAGGAAGTTATTAATAAGCTTCTTACACTTGAAAACAACTTTAAAACCAAAACCCCTTTTTGGCCATAAACTGTTTTGATAAATTGATCATCACTCAGGTCGATTGATACATTGGGATGATGTTTACAAAATGTTCCTAGGAGCTAGGACCTTGGATTAAAGGATCTAAGTCTCTTTCAAAATTGCAAAACCTACAATTTTGATGTTTTTGTGGACTAAGGATTTTCGGTCCAGACCGAAAGGTCCAACCAAAAAAATTAACCTAGGACCGATAGGTCCAACCGAGACTTTACAGCCAGGACCTAGAGGTCCGAGCAATGTTCTTCATCTAGGACTAAGAAGTCCGACAAAGGTTTTTTACATTCCACCGAAAAATCAGACCTAGGACCGAGTAGTATCATACATGAACGAGAATTTTTAAATCCAAGATTTCCACCTAGGATTGAAAGGTTTGACCCAGAATTCTAGTCCAGGACCGAGAGGCCCTACTCCCCGACCGAGGGACTTTCACACCCCGACCAAGGATCCTGAACACAAGTCCTAAAGCCTATTTGGTTTCTCTTTTAAAATACCAAAATTATTTGTGTAATTTTGGAACTCCAAACCATTTTCTAAAAATACCAAAAAATTAGAAAATGATTTCAAAATATTTTTGAGATATTTCCACACATAATATTTTGATAAAGGTTTGTTTGAGATATATGTTTAAACTTTAATGACTTTAAAAACTAATGTTATTCAAGTATTTTACTCTATAGTCAATGTCATTTGCAACATGTACCAGGATTTAAATAATTATTGTTACAATTCCTTAAATACGCATAAACCTACACATTTCTAGGACCGGGAGAATAATCGGTTAAAATAAACGTTATACAACCGATTTTAAAAAGTCAAATTTATATGTAGAGACCATTTTTAAAATGGGTACGGAGGATGAAACGCAAAATTCCTTTCCTGAGTATCACAAAACTACGAACTGAAAGAAACTCTGGCTAAAAATACATTTGTACACATATGCCTTTTTATTGGTTTTCAAAAATCAATTGGCGACTCTTTTTCAAATAAATAATCTTTTAAATTAATTATTTTTAATTAATTTTCCGGAAGAGAGAATAAAAAGGATGTTTTGTTAATAGAAAGAAGAAAGTGTTCATAGCCATAGCGATATAAACAATCATACTCTTCCAAGCCACGGAAACATGTACATACAGAATACGAGAACTTTCACCTTGTTGAAGATCTAGTGGTGCTACCCGAAGACTTAAATGAATAGCCAAAACTTGACCTACGTACATACATATATTTTAAAAAAAGTTAAAGCCAACAGACATAACGAAAGTGGAACATAGTCCTGGTCTTAAACACAAATTTTCAAATAATCAAATTTTAATTTGATTATAATAAATCTAAAGATTATGTTGACTTGAACCCAAATTAATTATTTTTATAATTACTTTTCAAAAGCTGTTAGAGATTATTTAAAATCTTTTAAAAGGGTGTTTTATTTTAGAAAGATTACTGACACGCAAACCGATATTAAAATTCTCAAATCTCGAGCTTGCCACGAAAACAAATGATTTTCTGGAGGTTACAAAGCTATCATTGGAAAGGTCTTTGAGTCAACTTTTTAATGATACCATGATCTTAAAGCTCCAATTTCAAATTTTTCTTTAGGCTTGTTTAGATACATTTTACACCAAACAACCTATTTATGGATTACAACATCTTAATCACTTCAGAAAAATCCTAAAAATGAAGGATGATAAAAAAATACTATTTTTTACAATAATATTATTTTTCCATAACTTTTAGGAATTGTTTGGAAAATAGTTTATCTTTGAAAATTCATTTCTCGAATTCCACAATTTCAAATATAAATTTTTATATCATGTCTATAATAATATTCGTAACATCCACATAAATTTTTATAAATTTTGGGGTACGTTTGAAAACACACTCTTTTTCATAGTGTCATATATAGAGCTCTATGACTTTTAATATTCCAAACTTGAGTACATCGGGCTCCTAAAATTATTCTTGACTTGCATGAAAATTTTCAAAATGTTTTAAACACTTTAAGAAAGATGCTTAACTTTTGCGGTGTAATAAATGGGGCTCCGATACTTTATAATTCTCAATGTAAATTTTCTAGCACTTGTGGACTCATTTTCTACAAGAATCCACAATATGAATCCTAAACAAGCAATATAAGTTTTTCACTTCACATTTATGTTATTTCTTTTGATCGTGACGCGTTCATGGCTCTATTGTATCAACCTTTTTCTAAACCTAATGGATGTTTAAAGTCGTCTCTAAAGCAAATGAATAGTGCTAGCCCCTTGAATTAGACACATTATAAGATAATTACAAGAGCAAAAATAGTTCTGAACTTAGAACGCATAGGTATCAATCTTCTCAAACAAACATTAGCCAATTACATTCGAGTAGAGACTATACATCAGGACATGTGCATAGAACATAACGTCTTAGACTCTTTATTAATGTGTAACCAAGTACTAGGCCCTTAAAATGAGAATACTCTAATTTTATTTCCTTTAATTTCTTTGTGAAGTAAAATGGCGACTCTTAAAATCAATTAGCTTATTACGTCTTAGTACGTATTGATCTAAAACCTTTACGTGACTAATGAAATGTTTATGATATAGAACTCTATTTTGGTTCATCACTTCTAAGACAATACAATTTCTGGAAGGATAGTCTTTTATCTAATTTTTATGACATTCAAGAGAAAGATATGCCAAGCGGTTCTATAACATAACTTTCGTAGAAAAGCTTTTCCCTAAAATAGTGCACAATTCGAGTATACTATTTATGTCCTTCGTTGCGTCCCCTACGTGGGTGGAGAACTTGAATGGACAAATAAGGCATGAGACTGACCAATTTCTGATCGCACAAACCGACCTTAAAGAAAAGGCATTTGAATAAAATACTGGCTAATAGAAAAATCCTTTTGAGAAAAGAAAACATTTTCTAAAAAAAGGATAGAGACAAGAAGAAACACATACAAAAATCTTGGCTATTAAAGAAAATATGTTCTTATATTTTCAAACTCTGATAAATAGATACATCGGAAGGGTATGTCACCTAGATGATGCCTAAGCTTCATTCTAATAAATGCTTAAATATATATAAAGGGAACATAACCCCCTTGTCTCCAAGTGTATAAGAAATAGATCAACGGATGTTATCCATACTTATATTAATAAATTGCAATGATTATTGATGATGAATGACAATTTGTTACAAATCAATGATGATGCGAGAGGTATGACCTATAATGCAAGGGATCGATCCTTCTCTTTGTTAAAGAGTTGTCCTCCGGGATGTAGGAATTGTAGAGATGAGGAAAATTTCCCAATTGAGTTGATACTTCTCAGTTTATGGTTATTAACCCCTCCACTATTAGTGAGTAATACTCTTTATGACTCACCACAACACGAAAATCATAATTACGTTATCTAGATTAGTTGTTTGACATGTCCAAACAACAAACCTCGTCACTAAGACTTTATGTGACTACTATATATGTATTATGTGTAGGTATGATAGAAAAATTAAGTAGGTTAATTTTGGAACCGGCCAGACGAACTAAACAGAGGTTAATCTTTATGTGCAGGTACTTCTAAAAACCGTATGAACCGGTTGGGGAATCAAAAACCGGTTGCTACCACTTCAAAGAAACCAGTCTCAAGTGATCAAGTTAAAGATCAGAGGAACCGGTTCTACTCTCTCAAGCGACCGGTTAACGAAGAAGAAAGATTTTACTCTCCAACCGGATGATACAGCACAAGGCACAAAAAACCGGATGGTTCAGAACAAAAGTTAGAAGATTCAAAATTAAGAGTGACGTACCATGACGGAAGAAACGTGTCTCGAAAGAATAAAAGAAGATCGGATCCGATCAGAAGCATGCGAGGAAAGCAATGATGCTTTGTTGATCCGATGCTGACAACCGGAGGCCGATGTTCAACACGTGTCTCAATCTGAAAACCGGCTATGTCATCTTATGCTCAGAGCTGCTGCATGAATGTCAGGTGTTGAGGAAGTTGAAGCGTGCAAGCAACCTTTCTGCAAACAGGCGTGATGACGATCAACTAATCCAGAAGAGAGAGAAGAAAGTAGCCGTTAGCTACTTTCAGCTATAAAAGGAAGATCAAACGTCTTCATTCAATGCAGTTCGGTAGTTGTAGTTGTGAGCATCATAAATTCTGAAAGTCATAAAGCAATAAATTCTAGAGAGATAAAGTCCTGCATTCCAAAACCGGTGTGCCTAAAACCGGAAGTTCGTTGTGTGTTATTGTGTTGAGTAGTTGTATTACATCAAAGTGTGAGTTTGGTGTAACCGGCGAGTAGCGAAGTTGGGCTCGACCGGAAGTGTAATTGTAACTCTAAAGAGTTAGTGAAGATCCTTCTCATAACCTGAGAGGAAGGGGTGACGTAGGAGGGTTTGCTCCGAACATCCATAAACAAATCTTTGTCTCGTGTTCTTTCCTTCACTTTCATTTCCCGCTTTCTTAACGAAAACCGCAAACTAATCATACTCCTAAAACCGGTCACTCACCTCCATTAAACCGACTCCTTCTTAAACATCATCTAAAGTCGCAAACGTTGCTTCAACCTGAAACAAACATTTCCGCCCTTGAACCCGGTTCAAGAGTCTGTGACAGGTTGTGCAGTGCTTAGAAAGGTTTTTAGTCTCTAACCGGACTATCACCAAAAGAGTTGTGTGTTGTAAGCGGCCACCCTTACTGAAACCGGAAAACACCCCGGTCCTCCAAGGGCGTCCCCGATCCTAACAAGTGGTATCAGAGCGAGGTTCTTAGCACTCAAGCAACCTAAGAAGATGGGAAGCATGACCCACAGCGACGAGCCGCCAATGCTAAACAGCGAAGCGTTTAGTAGTTGGAAGGTTCAGATGTATTTACATCTGATCACGTTGGATGATGAAATGAGCACCATCCTAAAGGAGGGTCCGATAAAGATTAACAAGGAGACGGAAGAATGGACAGCTGAAGATAGGAGAAGAAGTAACCTAGACAACCATTGCATGAGACATATTTTCAAATCTTTGGATAACAACACTTTCGAGAAAGTCATTGAATGCGAAACGGGAAAAGAAGTGTGGGAAAAGTTGATCCAACTGTTTGAAGGTAGTGATCAAACAAAGGAGAACCAGAAAGAGCATAAGGCTCTAATGGCTGCTGAAAGCAAGGGAAAATGGACCGATAGCGATTCGGACGACTCATCATGCAACGACAATGATGATAAAGTTAAAACCTGCTTCACGGCTAAGAAAGAATCTGAGGTATTTGATCTCTCTTTTGATGATTTTACACGAGATGATCTAATTGCTGCACTAAATGACATGGTCATTAAGTATAGAAAACTGTCAAAATCCCTTAATCAAACTATTTCAAAAATTAAATCTGATAGTTCAAAATGTTCATCTCAAATCAAAGAGGTTGATGTTTCAATAAATGAGATCTCATATGTGAATGAGAAGCTCAAGGAAGAAATTATAAGCTGTAATGTTTTAACTTCAAAGGATGCGATAATTTATGTAAAGCCAACTTCAAGCTGGCTGAAACCTGAGAGAAGGGCAGCCAGTTTGTATGGAAAAGAAAAACTTGACCGAAAGTTTAGAGATGTTTACCGAAAATCATCCTTTAAAGTTAAATCATCAGTAGGTAGATATACTATACATACACACAATGGAAAATCCATCAAAATAATCAAAGTATGGATTCCCAAAGGATTAATAAGCCACGGACCCAAAGAAAAATGGGGACCAGATTTTCTATTGTCTATGAATGTAGGTAAATCAAGACAAATGCTTGGAAGAGACAACATTGCATCTGGGCCGGCTGTTGACGAACATATCACATGAAGGGAACAAGAATGAAGTGGCTAACATCCTCACAAAGCCACTTCTCGAGTCTAAGTTTTCTTCCCTTAGAAATATTTTAGGATTGTTAAATTACAAAACTTGAAGAAAAATTGTTAAAATGAAGTTTTCCTTAACCTAAACCGTTTTTTTCCAAAAAAAAAAAATAATAATTCCTTAAACGAAACCGTTTTCCAAAAACCGGCCAAACAAGTGTAATCTCTTTAAAACCGGCCAAACAAGTGTAATCTCTTTAAAACCGGCCAAACAAGTGTAATCTCTTTAAAACCGGCCAAACAAGTGTAATCTCTTTAAAACCGGCCAAACAAGTGTAAGCTCTTTAAAACCGGCCAAACAAGTGTAATCTCTTTAAAACCGGCCAAACAAATGTAAGCTCTTTAAAACCGGTCAAACAAGTGTAATCTCTTTAAAACCGACCAAAAAAGTGTAATCTCTTTAAAACCGGCCAAACAAGTGTAATCTCTTTAAAACCGGCCAAACAAGTGTAATCTCTTTAAAACCGGCCAAACAAATGTAAGCTCTTTAAAACCGGCCAAACAAGTGTAATCTCTTTAAAACCGGCCAAACAAATATAAGTTTTCCAAAAACCGGCCAAACAAGTGTAAGCTCTTTAAAAAACGGCCAAACAAATATAAGATTTTTAAAAACCGGCCACACATTACAAGTTTTGAATATTTATTCTAAATAATCAAAAAGGGAGAAATTGATAGAAAAATTAAGTAAATTAATTTTTCTAAACTGGCTACTAAGCAAATTTTTTAAAACCGGCCATACATTACATGTTTTGAATATTTATTCTAAATAATCAAAAAGGGAGAAATTGATAGAAAAATTAAGTAGGTTAATTTTAGAACCGGCCATACATTACAATTTTTGAATATTTATTCTAAATAATCAAAAAGGGAGAAATTGATAGAAAAATTAAGTAGGTTAATTTTGGAACCGGCCAGACGAACTAAACAGAGGTTAATCTTTATGTGCAGGTACTTCTAAAAATCGTATGAACCGGTTGGGGAATCAAAAACCGGTTGCTACCACTTCAAAGAAACCAGTCTCAAGTGATCAAGTTAAAGATCAGAGGAACCGGTTCTACTCTCTCAAGCGACCGGTTAACGAAGAAGAAAGATTTTACTCTCCAACCGGATGATACAACACAAGGCACAAAAAACTGGATGGTTCAGAACAAAATTTAGAAGATTCAAAATTCAAGAGTGACGTACCATGACGGAAGAAACGTGTCTCGAAAGAATAAAAGAAGATCGGATCCGATCAGAAGCATGCGAGGAAAGCAATGATGCTTTGTTGATCCGATGCTGACAACCGGAGGCCGATGTTCAACACGTGTCTCAATCTGAAAACCGGCTATGTCATCTTATGCTCAGAGCTGCTGCATGAATGCCAGGTGTTGAGGAAGTTGAAGCATGCAAGCAACCTTTCTGCAAACAGGCGTGATGACGATCAACCAATCCAGAAGAGAGAGAAGAAAGTAGCCGTTAGCTACTTTCAGCTATAAAAGGAAGATCAAACGTCTTCATTCAATGCAGTTCGGTAGTTGTAGTTGTGAGCATCATAAATTCTGAAAGTCATAAAGCAATAAATTCTAGAGAGATAAAGTCCTGCATTCCAAAACCGGTGTGCCTAAAACCGGAAGTTCGTTGTGTGTTATTGTGTTGAGTAGTTGTATTACATCAAAGTGTGAGTTTGGTGTAACCGGCGAGTAGCGAAGTTGGGCTCGACCGGAAGTGTAATTGTAACTCTAAAGAGTTAGTGAAGATCCTTCTCATAACCTCAGAGGAAGGGGTGACGTAGGAGGGTTTGCTCCGAACATCCATAAACAAATCTTTGTCTCGTGTTCTTTCCTTCACTTTCATTTCCCGCTTTCTTAACGAAAACCGCAAACTAATCATACTCCTAAAACCGGTCACTCACCTCCATTAAACCGACTCCTTCTTAAACATCATCTAAAGTCGCAAACGTTGCTTCAACCTGAAACAGACATTTCCGCCCTTGAACCCGGTTCAAGAGTCTGTGACAGGTTGTGCAGTGCTGAGAAAGGTTTTTAGTCTCTAACCGGACTATCACGAAAAGAGTTGTGTGTTGTAAGCGGCCACCCTTACTGAAACCGGAAAACACCCCGGTCCTCCAAGGGCGTCCCCGATCCTAACAAGGTATTTATAAACCAATGAACATCTGCGAGTACACTCTTTCTTTTAAAAAAATGAAAGACGTCACTACTCGTTTGTTTTTCATGTTTTTTTTACAAACCATGTCCATGCTAGATGACCCCTCAGTGGTCAAAAATGGAGAATTCCCCATGACTTCCAACTCTTCAATGATGGTCGTGACCATATTATTGACCCACTTCATCTTGGCCCCAATCGGTGCTACGTCATCCTCTAAATCCTAGAAGTAACCTTTTATATGCACAGAAGAGATAAATACTCATCTAGTCTCATTATAACAGAAACTCTTATGGGATTAGATGAATCATATAAGGTATTTTCAATAAGCAACAGAGGCTTACCACTCATTTTATATATCTCGCTACTCGATAAGCTCGATCGTATTCCACCAATTCTCCTAAGGGACCACATAAACATCATCACTCAATACTGAAAGATAAAGAAAACTATACATGGACTTATCATTAAAGACAATGATCTCATTAGAGAGTTTCTCCCCTGGTATCCCATCTGGAAAATGGCCTATAAAATGGACTTAAAGCAAATGATCATACTCATGAGCCTGGAATGTGACACTTCTTACTATACCCATTACTTATTAAAATAGTTTGATAGTGATATCATGCCACCTTACATAGAAAATCCGTTAATCATATATGCGCCAATCTACCGGCCTTTGTTAGCTATCTTAAAAAATGGAACAACATTTCAAAGATAAGAAATCTAAAGGAGCAAAATGACTACCTGATAGATATCATCAAGGAAAATGAATAAAACAAGAAAATGAAGCAAGAGAACAATGCAAGCATGGAACAAGCTCAAGTATAAACAAGGGAGATGTATGTTTGTAATATACTACTAACTCTTGTATACTAAAACTAAGGTTTTCTTAAGACATGAATGTAAAAGAGATGTTCATTCTTTAGTATTCACGTACGTGCATGTGCATTGCATTATATAGGGACAATACTTGCTTGAAACTCATTCTCTCCCCTTAATCACAGTCCTCGACCATGACCGGTTGATACGTCACCGAGAAGAAGTGATCCAATAACTGAATATTTCACGAGCCTCGAAATGGTTGAAGAAACTCCAACATATGAAATAGTCTCAATGGCTAAATTCAAGGAAATGAAGACAACTCTTCTAAATTTAACTAAACAACTCGTGTTGATCACAAATTCTTTAACTAATCAAGTTATGTCGTCCACATCCTAAAACATAGTAACTTCCTTGCACTTCCCTAGCCAATCAATTAATCTCAACCCTCCTTGTGGCCCTCGAACCCAAGAGGAACTCTCATTCTACGAGGATTCTGATGAAGACTATGATAAAAATTACTAAGGTACAATACGGGACTCATCAAGATGAGATAAACCCTTTGAAAATCTATGAAGGACCAATCATAGTATCAAATCAAATTCTTTCGACCGAATATGATAAATGGCCCAAGTACAAACCAAGCATGATGAAATGAAAGCCCAATTGGATAAGATAACCAAAGAAAAGGGTATTGATGAACATCATGACTAGAAAAACGCCATGAAAATGGTCGAAAGAGCAGTCATCCCAATAGGAGTCAAATTACCATCCATTTTTAAATATGTTGGTAAGAGCGACCCGTCCGTCTTTTTTCAAGATGTAGACGTCAGCAATAACTCCTTTACAACTTAGAGACCTGACCGTACTCTACTTACTTCCCCAATATTTAGACGATGATACTCTATGATGGTCCCATAAACAAAAGGTGGTTTACTTGGAGACCATCGAGGAACTAACAACATGTTTCATCGAACATTTTATAATGCACATAAACCTTCAAAGATTCGAGAAGAGGATAAATAACATCAAATAAAGTGGAAACAAAAAATTTGTGGTCTTCATAAAAAGATGGAAAACCGTAGTAAAAGAAATCGATTCGTTGCCCAGCGAACAATGACAAATTGACATGATTCTAGAAAACGTAAACGATCGTTAGTATATAGGATTTACCTTCAAAACAAGAAGAAACTTTTAAAAACTAGTAATAACCTCAACGATGCAATCAAAAAGGAAAGAAAGGAAGGTAAAGTAGTTATATCTTACCAACCCATAAACCGGTTTCCGAATAAGAAAAATGTCTAAGTGCACCACATGACAACCATTTGGAAAGAACCCACGCTAATGAAGACAATTCCTAACAAACCACTACCTACCAAGACAAGTTTCCCAACATTCTCAAGTGCATCAAATCTGAAGGTACCAAGGCCCCTAAGAAAGACTCGACATGGGCAAGTCATTAAGCCAAGTCATGATCCTTTTATAGAAATAAAATGAATGAATTAAATCATTAACCCTAAGAGTCGACAAAATGTTTTTTGGTAAATACGAAGGAGCTCACTAGATAAAGGGTCACTTAACAAACAACTATAGTGTCCTCAAACACCCTTCCAAAACTTGATCGATCAAAACATCATCACCAAGCCGGATGTAACAAATAACTCTTTGCTTAACAATTAAAATAACAAGGTCACTTTAGAATAAGTTATGCTCGAAAAAAAAGAACTTCTAAATATAATCCACAACGCCGACCCATAAATCAATATGATCGACCCCTGGCCCGAAAAGAAGAATAAGTTGGCCCGTGTCGTTCAAAGCAAAGTCGAATAATGGTGGATAACGGATGAACCAAGAGAATCCATCTCAACCAATGTTCATCTAGACGTTGTATCAACTTGAAGTGGCAACGATGTTCAATCAAACTTCATGTAAATAAAAATAGTCAATGCACTAAGAAGCTTTGAGCAACATTTTTAATGAAGAAAAGAAATGAGCCTAGAGTGTTAAACTTCAATGACAGCTTCTAAGCCAACTAAAAAAATACAAATGCCACTATTTCATATGAGAAATTCAGATGTACTCTATTAAACACATACAAACCATATTAATTGAGCTAAGCAAGGCTAACGTCCCCGTCAACATTACACTAAAAGATTTGGTAAGAATAATCACTACAGGTCCATAATGTAACATGATTTACTTTGACGATAAGGATCTACTAACGCCCACAACGACTCATGTCGAAGCCATCTATACTTCTATCTAAATGGAAGGATAAACAATCATGATGACCCTCATAAAAAATGGTTCAACGCTAGACTTATGTCCTTAGAGGACCCTCGAGAAAATTGGTGTCAATAGATATCGAAACATGCCATTAGACCTATGTGTAAGAGTCTTTCATAACTTGTGACCATAAATAATGGACATCATAAAAGTAATATCCAATTGATTGGAATAATATTTTAAGTAGACTCTTACGCCATAAATATGCAACTGTCATACAATATCATTTTAGGAAGACCCAAGTTGTATGAAGCAAAGGCTTTGGCCTCCACCCTCCAATAGAAACTAAGATTCATGGACGCGATCATCTCGTCACGATTGAAGATGAAACCTAGGTTTCCATTTTTAACGGAGCAGCTCACGTGGTTAGCCTTAAAGTTGAATTAAGTGGATTCCAGATATGCTCAATCTTCGTAAAAGATAAAGACTCATTTGATGATCTCAACTTTAGCACGTTTAGCTTCTCCTCCAAAAGAATGATGTGCAAAATGAGATATTTCCCTGGTATAAGAACTATGCCCAAATTCCATAGGTAAATCATCATTCCCTCGATCATTTTACGACTCATACCATTTCGGTCTATGATAGGTACCAACTAGTTTTGAGAAACTCCAAAAAGGAAAAGTATCCAAGGAATACATACCAATCCCTCCAACCATTAACGAACACTTCATCTGAGAAGGGAAAACACTTTGTCTTTCGACTTCTCCGAATCATTCACCAATAATGATGTTCATAGACAATTTCCATATCTCAAAATCTTCTTAGATTGCTATCATAACCCTAATCCTTCTTTTTGTGTGATTAGGAAAAGATATAATATCGACACGATACTTAGAAAGATAGTCTTAGAAAGATAGTCTCAGACTCTAACCACCAGTGGAAGAGACAAGTCAATAAATTAAGCCCACAAGACTAGCCAACAAGCCCGAGACTTGGCATTTGAAACTCAACTTGTCAATCTAATTTACGCCCTTAGATATAGACAAAGATAACGACGATCCTTTTCTACATAAAAATGTGTTACATACTATTAATATTAACGAAATTGAGAATAATAACTCTACGTAAAATGTTTGCTCCTACCCCATGTACCCAATAAAATGTTTTCTTTGTACGCGAGAATCATCAACCTTTCTCATCCTAAGCGTCTACCAATTTTAGGATTCCACCTAACGTCATGTATTTTTAGGGCATTAAGGATTTAATCCTAAGATAGATTTATCCATTTGAATTCTCCGTATTTAAGAGCATTTTTGCGATCCGATGTTGGTCGGTCCCATACCTTACCTATCCTTTCGATTTCTTCGACCATGGAGGGGCGCGTCGAAATATTTAACTGGTAAACACAACCCATACACTTTTAGGAAAAATGTTTGTTCTATAAAAGTTATACTATAGAACCCCGTGGCTTACCTTCCTCTCGAATCTCACAAAAAGTAGATAAGAGAACTATCCATATAGGATGTTGTCTTATCTGTTTGAGATGAGGAACCAAAGTGGAGTCCTATATCATAGATCTTTCCATTCTTGGACCGTATAGGATCCAGATTAGTTCGTGTTCAAATATGTAATAATCTTGTTGACTTTAAGAGTCTCCACCTTAGTTTACTTCAAAAAGAAATTAAAGAAAGAAAAAGAGTATTCATAGATTTAGGGTTCGATACTTAGTTACGCATGAGCAAAGGGCCGCATCAACTATTTTCTATGCACCTATATCGTGGGATACTCTATTCTCTTATGTAGTTGTCTATTGTTTGTGAAGGTATGTTATACATTGGCATTATGAGTTTAGAATTATCTTGCTTGTGAGTTCCCTAACATTATCTCTAATCCAGAAGGAGTAATCCTAGCTCTTGATTAGATTCCAATGAAACTTGGAACCAAGCCATTAGAATTATTGAATGTCCATATATCGTGTCTTAAATCTATTTAACAAGATATCATATGTTTAGTCCAAAGGTGATTGTGGATTCTCGAAAGATATTCTTAAACTTAAAGAAGATGAAATTGATCATTGAATGCACTCCTTGGGCACACATGTGAACTTCCAAATTTGTTGGTTAGCTTGAATGTTTTCTTGTTGATAGACTGTGGATTAAAGAAACAAAGAATAGAATTGGAGCCCTGAAGTATGCAACAACCGAAATCGATAATTTTTCCGTAAGAATTGGAAAATGTCGAGAGTTCTTGTGCATGTCGAACATAGTTTTAAAAAAACTTTACTCTCGAATACGGAACTATTCGAGGTTATGAGAAACCCGATATGACTCCGATAAAACAAGCTTTTTTTCGAAAGTGTTTAGAAAATTCTAGGGAGATCATAAATATTTTAATGAACCTAATAAGAAAATTTCATAATTTTCTGGGCTATGGAGCTCCCAAAATGAGCATTCCAAAATAAGCCATTTTTGAAACGGCCCCCAAAATTATGGAAAAATATTATTTTGTTGAAAATAATATTTTAAACTATCCCTGAGTTTATGGAATTTTTATAAAATCGTTTGACAACTCCAATTGGAAGAATAAGGTTGTTTAGTATAAAAGGAATCCAAATAAACCTTAAAAAATTTCCCCAAAGTTGGAAATAGAAACTTTATATCAAAATTTGGATGAATATAAAGTTGGAATTCTAAATTAGATGTTGACAAGAGTCCAAGATCCAGATAAATTCTAATACTCAAAAAAATATTCCAGTTTGGAAGTTTAGGTTAAAATAGAACGAGATTGGAAGTTTAGGGGCCTAATTAATTCTAATTTAAGAATTAATTCTGGATTTTAACTTCTCAAGCAATTTTAAAAGAAAGAAAAGTCCTGAGGTCTCTTTGAATATCCCTTAAAACTTTGGAAATATCCCTTGAATATCCCTTGTCGGTTCTCGAGATCTCGTAGAAATATTCTCTGACCAAGAATAGTCATCTGTAGTTGCATAGAAGTCATACATTCCTCGTTGCTTTATTACTTGTCTAGATGCTAGATTCTGGAGTCGAAGAACATAAATTACTCTATTTTTTCGATTGGGAACATTATCTCCCTTAGCGGAGTTTCGTCTAGGCTTTTGTGCTACTCCGGGTGGCCCTTGGAAAATGTTTTGAAACAAGGAAACAACAAGTAGACGAATCTAAGGAGGATTCCCTACAGATTTGAGAACAAAAAAGACGGTAGTTACCATTTGTATTCTGCTCTTCGGGGATGCTCAAACACTGCAATCATAACGAGAGTCTTCCTCGTCCTTTAGAGCTTCGAAAGCGCCAATGCTACATTGATAAACTGCCCTGGAAAAATATCGGAGAATTTGTCCAGTAGCTCTTTTTTCAGCGACCGAAATTTAAAGAATCCGACGAAGAGGATTTCCATAAATGAGGCTAGCCAAGGCCTAGCCTCTTCCTAGAACAAGACTCGACAATCCTAGGACACTATCCACTAAGTTTAACCAACAATCAAACTTCAGTTTATCCAAGCATTCATCAATTCATAAACTGAAATTTAATTAATAAATAGACATGGATTCAACTCAACGTTGACTTCGGTGTACAAAACTGATGTCCTATATGAATTACAATGTCAATAGTATAAGATAACCTACCTAAAGTAGACAACAAACAAAGAAGAAGCCCATTGAAGTTGAACTCACCGGAAAATTTAAAGATCTACCGTAATCTCCTTCCAATTGTTCTTCAATTGGTTGCTTTCACTCCAAGTCTCCCTCTCATGTTCTCAAGTGTGATTTTAGAAAAATGAATCTTAATGGTCGTCATTTCTTCACCCCAAATGAGGGAAACTCTTTAAATACCCCTTGGGCAAGGGTAACTTAGGAATTGAAAAGTCTAGAAGTCGTTAACCTCTTCTAAATTGAACCGACTTAAAAAAATTCTAAGTCGTGCCTGGGCTTATTTTCCCTTGTAGGTAACTGGCCAATATACATTTCAAGACCTTTCTCTGGACAAATCGTTAAGTGTAGACCGAGTTACAGATTTTTGAAGTTAGACCTTTTTCGGTTTCGGTTTTCTACCAAACTGGATCAACTGAAACTTCAAACAAACATAACTTTTACTTAGGCCACCATTTAGGCTAAGCCAACATGTGTTGAAAAGGTGAGCTTGTTAGCTTCCACTTTGGTGTTGGAAGAAATCTTCAAGACTAGTCGTAGGTCTATGTAATTTGCGATGGAACACCATGGGTCTTGAAGTGGATAGTTTGGTTTATAAGAGACCTCACGTGGGCTGTATCTCATTTTCTCAAAATGGTTGAGCCAAACAAAATATGTGAATTTTAAAAGTCACCCCATGCTCTAGTTTTCTCATGGAACGAAGTGGGTGATCATTAAGGATGTAAATTTGAAACCACCCCACGAAAACCAAACCAAATTTCCTCGTTTGAGACGGTTTATCCCCAAAACTGAACGGGGATGGGGCGGTAATGATATTTGTGTCCCCCGCCCCGATTTCATCCTAATTCTACCACGAACACCATAAACATATTTAAATATATTAAAATACCAATATATTTATTTATTCACTATATTTTATAAGAGTAATAAGGTTATTTCTTTATAATAATATAAAATTTTAATATATTACAATATATATTATATTAAAAAATTCGTTTATATAAATTTATTGTATAATTTTTATTTTTATTTTAAAAAAATTATTAACGGTGTCACGCAGGATTCTCCAAAACTGAAAAAACCAAATGGGGCGGGGATGGTATTAAAAAAATCCCCAAAATTAAAACGGGACGGGGATGGTAAATGCATTCCCCTCCCCGAACCTCCCCATTGCCATCCTTAATGATCGTGCATCGTGTTGTCGAGCTATATTTACGAATGTAGTCGTTGAATGGAGATGCATGACCGACGCAATTCGAACGGGTTATGTCTTATATTTCTAACCATAGGTTGTAATCCAAAAACTAAGCCCAGTAGCATTAGTTATGAATTAAACATTGATGACATGTTTGGCTCAATCTTATCTTGGTCGCATCGTCTTCAACCTCTAATTTGAAGGGGTTAAGAGCATCAATGTTATTCTGGCTACAAAAAAATTATTGTAGAGAACTCTCCCAACTTAAAAAAAAACATCATAGAACAACTAAATCCATTGGGTATAGCATCCTAGGTGATATTTTGAAGTTGGAGACATCTCAAGATTTTCTTCAGCAAAAAACAACCTAGAAACCTTGGTTTTGGCCGATTATCAAATAAAACGCACATGCCTGGCATGTGCATGATATCAACACATGCGTTTTTGAATATTTTGTAGTGAAATCGTGGCGTGTTGACCTTTGTTGACCCCCTCCCTACTCGTCTATTTCAATTCAGTTTTGTCGTTTTTGCTTTTTTAAGGCGTTCTGCACAAAATTGCTAATAATAATATTTTACTCAAAATTCAAGATTTTTAGAATTGGTCATTCTGAACATTTCAGGTTTACCAAATTCTGACTCTTTATAAAAATTGACGTTTTGACACACAAATGAGCCTCGAACTACTGTTGTTTAGTACATTTTGGACGTCCAACAACAATATTACACTCAAAGTTCATGATTTTTCAATACAGTCATTCTGAACGTATAAAAACATATGAAGATCGAGTAATTTTGGAAATTAGCGTTTGGACCGCTACTCGAGGGTCTCTCCGAGCCAATTTCTCAAATTGATTTTTGATTTTTGTTCCTCCGATTCAGTAATCAAATATGAACATCATACTAAATTGGGAAGACTCATTTTAATTTTAGGGTGTAAAAATTGAGTATCTATAAAATGCCCTTCTTGAACAGAGTTTAGAGAAGATGGCCTATCACTTTGCAAAACGTGTGTTTAAGCCTGATCAAATAGACATCAATTTTATAACCCCAACATGTAAAATGCCAAAGGAAAGTAGAAAGATACGACATGGGTCGTGCCTCTTCTACGCCAAAGTAGAATGTAGAAAGTTCTATTTGACAATCAAAGATGAAGAGATACTCTCCAAGTTAGTATCACGTACAAAGAACAATTAATAACAAGTCAGTAACCCTGAGTTGTGGCGTATCTTGTGTTTCATCGATTACTCAATCACTGTGATCCAGAAATTACATCGATGATAGAAGTAGAATCCAAACCATGTTGACCTAAATTCACATTGGAATGAGAGTTTGGATTATGGCTACACAGATTTTGATTGTTTCTTAATAATGAAAACCAACCAAAAATCACACATAAAAAATATTTTCGAAGATGTCAATTTTTTACATTCCAAAAAACCATAAGAAAAGAAATATCAAAGAATTTTTCATCAAATCAACGATGAACTTTCGAGAAATTGAGTTCTCATATCAATGAGATAATGAGAAACTTTCTAGGGAAGAAATAACGAGTCCTCACATCCATGAGATAATGAGCGATCGTTGTCAATCATCAAATTCTCACATCGAAAGATAATGAACAATTTGCAGAACATACAAAATTCTCATATCAGTGAGATAATGAGCAATTTGTGTAGCAACATAGAGTTCAACACGCTCCGACTTTTGACTCATGAAACAATACCAATAATGAATTCAACACGCTTAGACTGCTGATTCATGTAACATTCTAAAATGAACCCAGCACGCCAAGGTTGTCATTTCAGAAAATTGCATAAATGAACCTAGCTTGCTAGGACTGTCAGTTCATGTAACGAAATAAATGAACCCAGTGCGCTAAGGTCGCTGGTTCATGTAATTTGAAAAACAAACTCGGTACGCGAAGACCATCGATTCGTGAAATGAAACAAATGAACATTGCACGCTAAGACTATCGGTTCATGAAATGAAATAAATCAACTCGTCACGCTAATGCTACTAGTTCATGACATGAAAACAATTGAACCTGACACAATAGTGCTTCCAGTTCATGAGATGAAAACAAATGAAATTGGCATGCTAGTACTACCGGTTAATGAAATGAAACAAATGAACCTGACACACTAGTGTTACCGGTTCATGAAATGAAACAGATGAACTTGGCACGCTAGTGTTGCTAGTTCATGAAGTGAAACAAATGAGCCTGGCATGCTAAGGTTTCCAGTTCATAAGATGAGAATAAATGAACCCGGTACAGTAAGGCTGTTGGTTCATAAGAGAAAAACAAATGAACCCGTCACGCTAAGGCTATCGATTCATGAGATGAAAACAAATGAACCCAACACGCTAGTGCTGCCAGTTCATGAAATAATATAAATGAACCCAACACATTAGATTTGTTGGTTCATGAAATGAAACAAGTGAACCTAACACACGAATGTTGTCGGTTCATGAAATGAACCTAACACGCGAATGCTGTCTTTTTAGGACTAGGCCATGTTTGAATTACTAATATTTTTTAATGTTGATCAGGCTCCAAAGGAGACTCCTAATACCAATTAGATCACATTCATGTTGACTCCTAATACCCGTCATCCCACCAAAAACTAGAAAAATGTGAGGCGTCGATTTCAAAATAATAGAACGATGGTTCAAACAACTTCATGGCAAAAAAAAATTAAAAGATATAAATCAACTGTTAGGATCGGGGACGCCCTTGTAGGACCGGAGTGTACCGGTTTTGGAAGGGTAGCCGCTTACAACAACACAACACACAATTTGGTAATAGTCCGGTTAGAGACTAAAATCGTTCTTAACACTACGCAGACTGTCACAGACTCTTGAACCGGGTTCAAGGGCGGAAATGTCAGTTTCAGTCTAAAGCAACACACGACTTGGATGAGGTTTATGAGGAGTCGGTTTAAGGAGAATGTATATACCGGTTTTGATTGTGGGAGTATGATTATATTTCGGTTAAAGTGTTTCGGTTTTAGTGTAAATAAGCAAGAAATGAGTAAAAAGACACGAGACAATATTTTTTATGGATGTTCGGAGCAAACCCTCCTACGTCACCCCTTCTTCTCAGGTTATGAGAAGGATCTCCACTAATTTCCAAAGTTATAACAATTACAATGCCGGTGGAGCCTAACTCGCCACTCGTCGGTTACACCAACTCACTCTTGATGTAATACAATAATACAATAAAGCTTTTGGTAGGTAAAACAATAGTTTTGGATCGCGCGTGAGATTTCTTTCTCTCTCTTAAGAATTTCTAGAATGGTTTTGACAATTTGATGCTTGGCAAATTTTCTTCATTGGTTTCTATTTATATGAAAAGTATGACAACGGTCATATTTTCTCTCTCCAGGAGATTGGCCGCTGGAAACCGGTAATGATCAAGAGGCTTGCACGCCTTTCCTCTTGGACAGATCAATTTGGACACATGGCAGACATGCACTTAGCCGGTTTGCATTTTGGACACATGGCAGACATGCACTTAGCCGGCCGCTTGTTTCAGAGATTTGCTAGATATCTTGGATAAGCCTGCCTGCCTGAAAGCTACCTGCTACTTGGAGGTTGCTTCTGGATTCAGACAAGCATGTCTGACAGCTACCTGTTGCTTCTGGATTTAGACAAGCATGCCTGACAGCTACCTGCTGCTTGCAGTTTATTTAATAATCAGAGCATATTTATGATTGGAGCGACTCATTTAATAACCGGAGCTTGACAGCATTTAATCAACCGGAACATTTATGACTGGAGCGGCTGCATTTAATCAACCGGAGCATTTAATAAACCGGAACTCATTTATGACCGGCCATGCTTCATTAAGTGTCGGTTGACAGATCCGGTTTGACCGAGGCCTTCTTTAATTAAATGCATGTTTGACCGATCTCCTAACTGAGCCGGTTGACCAAACTCCGGTTGACCGAACCGGTTTGACCGATCTCCTTAACCAGAGCCTTTTACTTCAAACCGAACGATATATATATTTCCAACCGAATGCTCAGTTTCCCTGAAATAGCAAAATTTTAAATATTATTTGCAGCCAGTGAAATTTGATCCCTAGTCACCTGTGTGACAGGCATAGGTGTTTACCACTACGCTACAACAACTTCTTGTTATATTTAAACCAATTAATATACTTAATATAACTTAGCGGTTTAACATATATATTTGAACTTAGTTTTATCTATTCATTAAACTTTTCATAAGTTATAACAATTATTTTCTAACAATTTCTCCCTTTTTGATTATTTAGAATAAATATTCAAAAATCGTAATGTGTGGCCGGTTTGAAATTAACTTATTTAATTTTTCTTATCAATTTCTCCTTTTTTGATTATTTAGAATAAATATTCAAAAATTTTAATGTGTGGTCGGTTTTTAAAATTAACTTACTTAATTTTTCTTATCATCAACCCACGTGTTATCATATATAATAATATATTTATAAGATATTATCAAAATATTATAATAATATAATAATATCATTATTATAATATTAATTTACTTATAAACTTAAGTAGACGTAACATATTTAATTTTATATACACATTTCAATATAATATTTCTTTTATTCTAACATAGTTTGAAAGCCATGTTTCATTCTTAGGAACACAAAAATATAGTCTTTCGTTACTTCCATAAATGATTACTTTAGTCATTAATGAAGGGTTTTAATAAATTTATTATTATATTTTACTAATATTAGTAATATATATATATATATATATATATATTCTTTAATTTCTTTAGCTATCATAGCCTCTAGATTTTTTTCGACTATTCTTTTACCATAGAAGTCAATACCCATGGTATTGTCGGTATTAATCAAACTATAATATGAGATTCTTTGTTAGTTATTTCGTCAATACAATTTTATTATATCGTTGGATTATAACACTCATGATATGAGTAACCTTTGAGTTTTTTTCAATAATTTTTCATCCCAATAATCAATGTCAGTGAAATTATACCTTCTTAGCTAGTTGTTTTAGTTAACACATTATCATACTGTCCTAGGATGAATTACAATACTCACGATTAATCTAAAAAAAAAATCAGTTGTTGAATATTTATGTGATTTTACTTCTTTGCTAATTTATTTAATCAATACACTGCAATCACGTCATTTTGATGGATTTTCAACACTTACGAGTTTATTAAATTTAAAAATATAACATCAATATTTCACAATCTTATTTTAAATCTAAAGTTGTCTAAAGAGTGATGTTATCATATAAAATAATATATTTGTAAAATATTATCACAATATTATAATATTGTAATAATATTATTATTATTCTATTAGTTTACTAATAAGATTAATGTATTATTTATATATTAGACATAACTAAGCATTCTATATATTATTCTATACAATATCTCTATATTTTAATATCACGAAAGATGGACTCGCTAACCATAAATTTGTTGATACGGTATGATAATCCCTCATTTTACCTCTCCTAAAGGTAACCTCACCGTTTTCAAATAGTGGGTCGATAAACTCAAGATTCTCCATAGTCTCACAAAATTCTTTTGCATTAGGTTGGTGAGTTTATTAACTTGTTTTCTTATTTTTTGAATTGGAAATATAATTTTGATAATCTAACCCGCAAAGTAAGATAGTAAATCATTAAGTTTCATCAAATAACAACGTTTATAACTGTTCGGGGGAGGGAGGCTTGGATGATGAATGTATAGTAGATGCTGAATATTAAGGAGGTGTCAAAAAATCCACACATATCTCCTCATTAACATCATAGTCTAGCTTTGAGACCACAAATCCTCATTAAACACATTATGAATACAAATCAATGATTCAGGTTTAGGATATAATGACCTCATATGATTGACCTACATATTATCCTCCACAAATGACCATTTTTTTGGCACATTTAGTCTTTTATTGTTCGAACAACTAAAAAATAAGATAGAGTGAAAAAGGGACTTAAGACTTAGACATTACATTATATAACATAGTGGTTAGAAGTGAATCTTGTGTCATAATATTAAGATTATATTCAGATATATAAGACGGGAAGACCCTTTAGAGCATAAACATACTATTGTCCTCTTTTGTAATAATTTAATAGAATTTAGATGTCTATGTTCTTAGGGTGGAATCCCCAAGAACACGGGGACTGGAGTTGGATGACCAATCACAACATTAATGAACTACACTTCCTCAAGTGAACAACTAGGAATGAGAAAAAATATCGATATTATAGATATATTGAAATTATCATGCCGCGATAAATTAAAAATATCGATTTTGAAGATATACCGAAAAATATAAGGTATGGTAATGATACCGAAATTATTTTTACAGTAAATATATGAAAGTTCTAATTTTGATATATCAGAATATACGGAAATATATTTATAAATTAAAATATATACGTATATAATACTTATAAGGAAATAAATAGATTCAATATAAATTTAATATAGAAACATAATTTTTGAAAATCAAATCAAAATATAACTATATTGTGTCATCTTTAGTCTCTTCCTTGCCGATAAGATTGAAATAAGATCCAGTCAAACTTTCAATCTCTTGTAGTGATGAAAATGAATTGAAACTAGGTATTCAATTTTTTCAATTATTGTCAATGATATTTTTGCAATCCCGTCATCAACTGTTGCTAATGAGTATGTTTTCAATTTAGGTAAAATTAAAGTTGATCATTTTAGAAGCAATTTAATTCCTAAAATGGAGAATACATTAGTGTGCACAAATGATTGGCTAAAATGAGAAGAATTCAACTTATAAAAGATTCTTCGGATAATGAACTTGAATTTTTCAAGGAAAAGAACGAATTGAAATGAGAGTTTTTTTTATTAAATAAGTTTAAATTAACTAATATTTATTATTATTTAACATTAATTGTATTATCAATTTATAAAACAAGTTGTACATACAAATTTGATTTTGAAGACCGTTTTGAATCTTCTTTTTTCGTATCCTCTTATTAATTCCAATTTTTGTAACTAAATTTAATTTTTAACATTTATTAATTTTTAAAATTGTTGGATTTTAAAAAGAATATTATATGATAAATATCTTTAGTTTTTAGTTTTATGTTTCGTTTATGTAGTAACTATATTAAATTAGTTTTTTTTTTGTTTAAGTTAATATGTTTTTGGGTATTTAAGATATAATACCGACACCGTACCAAAATTAAAGTATACTGAAATCAAGGTAATGAAATCAAAGTAAGGTAAATGTATGAATTTTTCTATACGGAAAGTTTTGGTAAGATATAAAATATAAATAAAAAATTAAGATACAATCTATTTGTACACCAAAATGTACCATCAAACCGTTAAAGTGAGTCTAAGAAAATCTCAAAAAATCAATTTTAATTTATTAGTTGGTTACAAGATAAATTCGATGAGTTCAACATATTTGATTCGTTCGCCAAAATTAATATTAAATAACACAATTATATCGGTTCAATTATTATTTAGGGCTTAAATTTGGAATGTTTTATCAAATAGGACTCGAACTTTGAGTTAGCCATTTAAGACTACAACCATTTCAAACTTTTCCTTAATTAACATTCATTCTGCCATTTGAAACTTTCCATAATATTAATTTAATTGCCTAGATTTTGGAAATAAGCAAATCATATTCTCTTTCTTCCTCCATATCTCCAACAATAGTTAATCTTCCTCCACTGATTTCTCTCTTTCTTCTGTCCATCTCAATGAGTTCTCCGTACTGCCATCTCAATAATTCAGTTATCTAAATTTTGTTTATTTAATTTATCAAATTAATTTCAATTGTTTGATTTAGAATTTAGATTGAAGGTTGAATTGATAGTTCGATCTCTAACTATTAAAGTTTTCTGTTCATTTTTAAATTGTTTTGAAATAAAATATATAATGTTCCAACCTCAAATTTTTTTTTTTTTTCAAAACATAGCCATGGCTACAACATGCATTTGTTATCTTACTTGTAAAATCCAGTAAGTCTATATTCAATTTGATTCCTCGTTTTTCCGATCTCCTTCAGATTCATTTATACGGTGCGATTCAACGATATCAAATAAGAGATATGAATATTTGTAGAGAGAATCTTGAGAGAAATGAAAAACACAAAATTGAGAGAAAAACCCGTAAAAGGATTTGTGATATTTTATTCATATTAATAGTATCACAAAATCCAATATAGGTACAAAAAATTCTCACCTATTCTAAATAAGTATCTTAACTAATTATAGGTACAAATTATACCTAAAACTTTATAATTAATACTACATAATACAAATATGGTTATAACTAATAAATGGTTATAACAACTTAGCTTAACTATCTAACAACATCATAACTAAGTCTTTAACAAATTCATAACTAAATACTGAATTATTTTTACATTTATTCTACACTTCCCCCTCAAGATGAAAATCTTGTAGTTGTAGCTTGTGTCGAAGATCCAAAAAATGATTCGTTTCAAATGACTTGGTAAAAATATCTGCAATCTGCATAATAGATGATACATGTGTTAGTGAAATAAAACCAGACTTGTATTTATTTCTTACCACATGACAATCAATATCAATGTGCTTTGTTCGCTCATAAAAAAACGGGTTTTCGGTAATGTGAATTGTTGCTTTGTTATCACAATGAAGTGTAATTGGCAGGGCAATCTGGGTTTTGAAATCTAACAGCAAATATGTTATCCACTGTAATTCACACACTGTTGAAGCCATGCTACGGTATTCAGCTTCAGCAGAAGAACGAGAAACAATTTGTTGTTTCTTCGTTTTCCAAGCAATTAGCGAATTTGCGAGGTATACACAATAACCTGTTAATGATTTCCTTGAATCCAAACAAGATCTCCAATCACTATCACAGAAAGCAGACAACTTAAGATCATTTTTTGAAGAATAAAATACTCCTAAAGAAGGAGTTCCTTTCAAATATTTAACCACCTGTATAGCAGCATTAAAGTGAGATTTAAAAGGTTTATTTATGAACTGACTTAATTGTTGAACACAATATGCAATGTCAGATCTTGTGAAGTTCAAATAAAATAGTCTACCAACCAGTCTTCTATACTGGTTTACATCACATAAATCATCATTTATAGGATCACTAATCAACTTCACTCCTTTTATCATAGAAATTGCAGATGACTTTGAAACAATTAATCCTAAATCAGACACAAGATCAAGGATATATTTCCTTTTATTCACATATATACCTTCTTCTTTATAAATAATTTCTAATCCTAAGAAAAACTTAGCATTGCCAAGATCCTTAATGGAGTATTTAGAATCAATTATAGATTTAATGTTTTCAATGTCCTGCAATGAATTACCAGCCAACAAAATAGCATCAACATAAAGTAATAAACAAGTAATTTGATCTCCTATCTTTTTAATAAATAGATAGTGATCATTTTGAGATTGTAAAAAACCAATATTTGAAAGAATTTAGAGATTTCAAAATGCCAGTGTCTTGAGGACTGTTTTAGTCCATATAAACTCTTATTGAGTTTGCATACTTGATTTGGAAATTCAGATTTTAAACCTTCTGGTATAATCATGTACACGTCTTCATCTGATGTAAATCATGTACATCAAGAGAACAATGCAAAAACGCATTATTTACATCAATCTGATGTAAATGCCATTTATTTGCGGCTATTAATGAAAACAATAACCGAACAGTTACATTTTTCGCAACTAGTGCAAAACTTTGATGAAAATCAATTCCATCAATTTGATTGTAACCTTTTGCTAACAGACGTGCTTTACATTTATCTATACTACCATCTGCATGCAATTTTGTTTTGAAAATCCATCGACATCCAATGGCCTTTTTACCTTTCGGTAATTGTGTAAATGTCCAAGTATTGTTTTTATTTAAAGCATTTAGTTCAAGATTCATTGCTTCAACCAATCTGAATTTAAAACAGCTTGTTTATATGAAGTTGGATCATGTGTTTGATCAATGTTTCCTAAAAAATCTGTATATATAGAATCATTACAAACAGTTGAAAAAGGAAAAGTTAAAAGAGTGAAATTTTTCTTACTAATATCAGTTTGATTTATGAAATCTTTCATCCAAGATGGTGTACGTGAAATTCTAGAGCTTTTTCTTATAAAGTTTTCTCCAATATTCAAATGTGGCAGAGAGTTTTCATTTTGATTATCAACTAAAATTTCAGGTAAAATATTCTCAACTTGAGTTTCAACAGAAATTTCTGGTTGAGTTTCAGTAGAAGATTCAGGATGAGTTTCAGCAAAAGATTCAGGCATAACATCACTTTCATATTCTTCTATGTTTATATCTTCAAGTTCATCATGTAAAAAGGATGGAACATTTACTAAATTAACTTTAGAATAATCTAATGAATTTTCATTAGTCATGAATGGAAATATATCCTCATGAAAAATCACATCCCTAGAAACAGATATAATTCCAGTTTCTAATTCATACACATTGTATCCTTTCTGATTCATAGGATATCCAATTAATACACATTTCTTTCCTCTATGTGCAAACTTTGATTTTTGTGGAATTATATTTGTAGCATAACATAAACATCCAAAAATTCTTAAGAAATTATAATCTGGATTAGTTTTATTAAGCATAAAAAATGGAGTTTTCCAATCAAGCATTTTCATAGGCATTCGGTTAATCAAATATGTAGCAGTAAATAATGAATATGGCCAAAATTTAGAAGGCATGTGTGAATCAAACATAATTGACCTAGCTACTTGAACTAGATGTCTATGTTTTCTTTCCACAACCCCATTTTGTTGTGGAGTATATGCACAAGTTGTTTGATGAATTATTCCTAGAAATTTAAACAAATTAGAACATCTATTGTTTATGAATTCAGTCCCATTATCTGTTCTAATTATCTTAAATGTAGTCTCATATTGATTTTTGACAAAAAAAAAAACTTGAAGTTTTTCAAAAACAAAAGTTTTATTAGGAATCAAGTAAGTCTATGTACATCTAGAGAAATCATCAACAATAGTTAGCATATATGAACAATTTAAAACAGATTTTTCTCTATAAGGACCCCACAAATCCACATGAATAAGCTCAAATATTTTGTTAGTTTTAGTTGTGCTATTAATGAAAGATAATCTATGTGATTTAGACAATGGACATGTATAACAATGTTTATCTCTATGAAAAGAATTTTGGTAAACTTTCTTAATGACTTCATCTGAAGGATGTCCAAATCTTTTATGAAAAATTTCAGAATCAACAATTGAAATGTTTACATTCTGACTAAAATTGTTATTATCAGAAACATTGTTTTCAGAATCTAAAAGAAAAAAATCAGAAACATTATTGGTAGTTCTATCATCATAAACGAAGTACAGATTCCCTATCCTCTTTCCAATTTCAACAATTGATGAAAGCTTACGGTCCTGCAAAAAACACATTGTTTTTGAAAAAATACAATCTGCTTTGTTATCATCAATAAGTCTAACAGTCAAAATTAGATTAAATTTGAAATATGGAGCATAAAGAACCTCATTAAGTATCAATCTATCAGAAATTATAACTGATCCTATTTCAATTATGGATTTGCATGATCCATCTGCAAGGTACATTAGTCTAGGGATTTCTAACTTTTTAATGTCTTTCATTAATTTCTTATTATTGCATACATGACATGAAGCTCCTGAGTCTAATAACTAGTCATTTCTACTTTTTTCAGAATTGTTACTACTCATGTTAAATTCAAAAAATGTGAAAGAACAAGAGTTGGTTTAGAACACTTACCTGCAGCTGTGCCACTTGAAGATGATCCACATGTGCCTTCTCCTTTTACATCTCTCATGCTCTTCAAAAACTCATTGTACATCCTATACTCCTCAAGCGTTGCGTCTGCATATTCATCTTGATTGGAGACATTGTTAGCCATGTTGACTGATCCTTTCCTTTTATAGTTATCGTTTGATCTTTCCTTTGGTTGTTTCCACCAGTCAAGGTATCCAACTATCTTGAAACAACTTTCCTTGAGGTGACATTTTCCTCCACAATGAAGACACACCACATTTCTAGACTTAGACTTATCTGAACTGTTGTTCCTCCTATCATTTCTCTCCCTTGCATACATAGAACTATCTTGTTGTTCCTCCTATCATTTCCCTCCCTTGCATACATAGAACTATCTTGATTAACATTCCTCAGGTAGTTCTTCTTTTCAACATTCTGTAACATAGTGAATGCCTTATACACAGCAGGCATGGTTTTTGCATCAAAATTTGATCCTTAACGTATTCATACTGTTCATTAAGTCCCATTAGAAATTGTAACAGTTTATTTTCCTCATCATCTTGTAACATCTCTTGTTCAAGAAAGCATCAATCACAATATGTCTTAGTTCCTCTACATCTACATCTCCTAAGTGGCTTTAAACTCATCATTTCATCCCAAAGAAGTCTTACCTTAGAATAGTATTCTTCAAGATCATTTCCTCCTTGTTGTAGGATGACGATGTCTTTCTGCAAATAGTATCTCCTCGGACCGTTGTTCCATTCATATCTTGATTTCACTTCCAGCCACAGATCACGACTAGTCTTGGTCGACTGAAACCTTCTTTGAAGCCTCACATCAATCGTATTCATCATCCATGCTCTGACCATGGAGTCAACGATTCCCCACTGTCTTCCGTCTTCAGGATCCACTGGCCTCGGAAAAGATCCATCAATGAAGCCGATTTTGATTTTTGTAGATAATGCGAGTTGGACACTAAGGCACCACCCATAGTAAGTTTCTCTAGTAAGAACTGTCGTTGTATGTGTAAGTCCTGGATGATCCGCTGGATGAATCACAAGAGGGTCGTTGTTATACTTCCTTTTCACTGGAAGATTCGATTGAGGAGAGGAGTGAGAGATATGCCCTATAGATGTATGGCTAGGGTTATTTGATTCTTCAACGATATTCACCATTTTGGTGTTTGCTTCTCCGATAATTTTCAGCGTTAGAACGATTCTTGCTCTGATACCATGTGCGATTCAACGATAAAAAGAGATATGAATGATTTGTAGAGAGAATTTTGAGAGAAATGAAGAACACAAAATTGAGAGAAAAACCTGTAAATGGATTTGTGATATTTTTATTCATATTAATAGTATCACAAAGTCCAATATAGGTAAAAAAGCTCCCACCTATTCTAAATAAGTATCTTAACTAATTATAGGTACGAATTATACCTAAAACTTTATAAATCATACTACATAATACAAATATGGTTATAACTAATAAATGGTTACAACAACTTAGCTTAACTATCTAACAACATCATGACTAAGTCTTTAATAAATTCATAACTAAATACTGAATTATTTTTACATTTCTTTCTACGGAGAGGCTTGCCCTTACCTTAAGTTCAACCAGTTGAGCCGCCAACTTTTCGTCTAACAGGAATTTGACCCCGTCATCTGGATTAGACAATTTGCAGAAAGTGGGTTGGAAGCTGGCTCAGATGGTAGAGATGATTCAGGTTGAGTTTGAATTCTGGGTTCGTTACGAATAGTTTAGCCGATCTTTACGCCCATCAATGCTGAAGCTGTGGCTATCAACTCGGTTTTCGAATTGCACCGTCTACTCGGGCGGTAGCCGGTAGGGAGGAATGGTGTTAACTTCGGTGAAAGAGATGAATCCGGAGATAGTTACAGTGACAGAGCAAGAAGCTAACCACAACGGTCCAATATTCCTTGAACGTTTTACCCATAACAGGTTAATGTCGGAGATTTATTTAGGCGGACAGACAGATCTTTACGCAGTGGCTTGTGAAGGTGGTGACCGATTTAAGAAATTCTCTAAGAAAATACAGAGGAAGAGAGATAATATAATTTGTTTATTTCCAAAATCTAGCCTAGCTGTCGTTTAAATTAATATTATATTAACAAAAAAGCGTACAGCCTCCAATGGCAAAATGTTTTACAAATCTTAAATGGCTTAGCTCAAAGTCGAACCTCATCTGATTAAAACCCTCATCTGATTAAAACCCTCGTTTGATTAAAACCCTCCAAGTTCAACACCCAAATAGTAATTAAGCCAAATTATATCTAAAATGTTTTTAAAAAATAAATAACAACCATATATATTGTAGTTGAATGGTTAAAATCTTATTTATTAAAAAAATTGAAGGGTTAACTATTAGTTCTAAACATAGGTTTGACAATACAAACAATAAAACCAACCTCAACCAAATCTTTGGGCTCAATTTTTCATGAACCATGAGTCAATCGATTTGGTCAACTCAATTTAAGCTATTCACCTTGTGGGTGTCATCAACTATACAATATAAATTCACGACCGAAAAATTACACCGATCAATAATGGATAGGTAAAAAATGTGGGTGTCCTCAACTATACAATAAATCCAATTGAATATCCAACAAAGGCACACACAAAATGGGATCACACTGATCAACGATAGATAGGTAAAAAATGGTGCGACATATGTATTCTCTCAGATATCCAAAATCTTTCAATTCATCAATTTCCATTCTCAATGTTCCAACAGCAATCTGATCAAACAAATTCTAATGTCATTAATTTGCAACGCATTATCTTGTTGATCCAACAGACTTACTGACATGATTCAGCAAAACAACTTGCTCATCCTCAACATATAAATCAATTGTATAAAAACAAGCAGATTGTACCAAGACAACCAGGCTACAACTAAATTATCTCCTGTCATGAATCAAAGTTGTCTTATGTTCAAACTCCCCAGACCATCTCATGTGAGGCATCCTTAAGGAATGCTCATAGATTATGATGACCAATGTTCAACAAGAACCGTTATATCCCTTAATTCTTCCTGCCTTAGTGAACAAAAAGGAATTCAGCTACAATTACCAAACATGAACAAATACACAAGCAATAGGCCTCTAATATTGAGACCCTAAATCTCCTACCTCCCTCTCACTCTCTAACAATTCAAATGAGCTGGGACTAAAACTTTGGTGAAAATGAGGTTTTGTTGTAGTTGTAAAATTAGTCATGAATTGTTAATATTTCAAGAATTAAAAGTTTAAATTTCATTGTTAATATAAAATACAGTTCAACAAATTACAAAAACAGCCTCAACAAAATTCAGTAATATCAAATGAATGTAGATTCACCAAGGAGGTTCTCCCTGTAAACAGGGTCTTGGATCATTAACCCCTCAAATATATGAATTATTTCATCCTTGGCAAAATGAATCATGACATTGTAAATCAGAAATTTATTGCTGTTATTTAACTCAAGACCCGTGAAAATTTGAGGGTAAAAGCTGATAGACAACACAAAATCTATGAGTTATTCAGACTCTATATCCACCATTTCATAAGGATTAAGAGTATAGTAAAACTCAATTCACAAATATTACAACAAAAATGCCTCAGTTAAATTCATTAATCTCATTTGAATGTAGATTCACTAAGGAGGTTCTCCCTGCAAAACAGGGTCCTAGATCTTCTAGACCTCAAAAACATGAATTATATCATCAATGGCTATCAAAAGATCATAATAAGATACACATAAAAGAAGCATCTTTGAAAACCAAAAGTTAGCTCAGGTATATTTTGCAGCTCTATCAATCACGAATTTTCTGAAGCAGAACTGGCGTTAAAGCTGTAGATATATCATCAAAGCTATTTTTATACTAAAATCAATAATCAGTCAGGGCTCATATCAAGAAATTCAACCATTATGATTTATGCTTCATCGATTAATCTCAGAAGCGCGGATAGTTTGAATCATAGCCACGACCGTAACAAACAACTGTTTCAATTAAAAAAAACATGAATATATCTGAAAGGAAAGAAATGTAGCCGTCGATTTGACACAAAATTAGCCATGAAGTAAAATGCTAAACTGCAACACTTAACGGCAATCGATGTAGCACAATCATTGGGGCTTACATCGTCAATTCAAAATATTTCAGAGAAGCCCGGGAGAGATCGTGCAGATATATTGATAGAAGATATGTTGAGATCGTTACCTTTGGACATAGAAATTCTAAGAACATAAGAACTCAAGCTTCAAGGGAGAGACGGAAACTTAATTTTTTAGTGGTAGGAGATAGACTTATGTAGGCTGATGGTGAAAATTTGTGAAAACCCTAGCGAGGATTTGAGCCTTGGAAAAAGAAGCGGCAGCCCATAAATATAAAATTAAATCTTATGTTTTTATTGATATTTAATTTATATTTTTATTCTTTGGTTAAAAATGTTTAATTTATTAACTTGAGAGAAAATATTTATAATATATAATTTTTTTTTTGATAAACATAGAATATATTATTATATATTAAAATATTTAATAATTAGTATGGGTAAATATTATGGAATATTTTCAAGTATAAGTAAATTTATAAATATAAATTAACAATATTTAATTTAATAATTAAAAAATTTATAGACAATGGGTATAATATGCCTACTACATTTAACTAAGTTCTAAATAATTTTTTAAGGGCGGCAAATTTTTGCGTTCAGACCATTGTGTGAGTGAGTATTATCTGAGTTAGTAGGCAGAGTTCTTCCTATACATTTTTTTTAAGTTATTTTTTATGCATTAATTTTTATTTGAAATAGTTAGACTCTTTCAAATAAGTATGGATTTTTTGTTGCCAATCGGTGTTCCCATGTTTCGGACCAATTAAAAAGCAGCTTGATTATTGTATTAATAAATTAGTTGTGGGTTAAAAAAAAAGATATATTCAAAATCCAAAATTAATTTCGGGTTCAGCCTAAAAAAACGCAAATGAGTGAACGAAGCGTAATTCAGTGAAGTTTGTATCACTCCACTCCGTTTTAAATCAGTATTACAATGTAAAACGGAGTAAAACGAAACGATATTCAAAAAAGCTTGCTTCACTTCACTCTGTTTTATAAATTTATTTGTGATATATTTAAATTAATTTGTATTAATTATTTTATAATTTATATAAACATATAAATATATATAAAGCATATTTAAAAATTAATTGGTGAGATATTTAAATTAACTTGTATTAATTATTTTATAATTTAAATATAAAAAAAAGTAAAAAAAACATTTCAGACTGAAAATATATGCATGTAATTTTCATGTGTAACCACTATGTAAAAACATGAAATCATTTATGCCTTCATCTTCATGATAACCAGAAAACAAAATAAAACATATAAATTATTTTATAATATATATATATATATATATATATATATATATATATTATATATAATTATATATTAAATATAATTATATATAACAACATATTTATAAATTTATTTGCGAGGTATTTAAATTCATTTATATTAACTATTTTATAATTTATATAATTATATATAAATATAAATAATTGAAAATTAATTTTTGAGATATTTAAATTAATTTATATTAATTATGTTATAATTTAAATAATAAAGTAAAAATATATGCTTCTAATTTTCATTCAAGTCCTCTTTTTCATTTATGGATGGGCCTATTTCTAGATTATGACCTAAGTCTCCAAATATTTTGGTCATTATTGCATCCATTTGCATAAATTTATTTAGTTGGTGTACAACTGACGCTGCCCTTGTCTCGACAATCCATGCTCGCCCTAGGACCATGTTTACACTCAAGTGGTTAAGATCCATTACATGAAAAGTGATTGAAAAAATATATTGGCAATTTAACCCTTGTGCAAGCTGATCCATCATGGTTATACTTGCTTGACTGATGCCCTAAAGATGTGTTATGTTGGTTCGAGCTCAATCAAGTTGATCCCGAGAAATGTGGCAGTGTGATAGGACATAATTGATAGACCCTCTAGTATAGAAAAATTATTAGAGACACCACTCTCATTAATCTCAATAGTTATCTCCAAGGGCAACGTGATATCATAAGTGGAAGGAAGTCGGTCTTTATGACAAAATGTGATTTGTGAACCTGAAGTCGAGTGTACCTTCACAATGGTGACCTAGGAAGGAATGTCATGTCGTATAGCATGTCCCCGATAGACCAATCTACTTCTTTGATGGATAAATCCTCCTTAGAGTCATCCGTGAAACTATTCACTTTATAATTATTCCAATCCCCAAACTCAACATGAAAATCCGATAAATTATTGTCCACTTTTTTTAGCGTCATCTTTATCATAGAAGTGATAATAGGTAGAACATGAAAAGCTCATACTTTTATCATGAATGAATCGACTAGTCAACCAGGGTCCTCTGTGACCAAAATTACCTATGCCCTCTCATATGAAGGTTTAAATTTCAATTATTTTTAATCATTACAACCCTTTGTGAGGGGCATAGGGTGATTTTGATAAGAGAACCATATCGACTAGCGGATAAAATTTGAATTGAAGAAGATGTGTTTGAGTAAGTTCATATCAGGGCCGTCTCATTCATTTTTATGGCTCTGGGCGATCTAACATTTCGGGTCTAAATTTTAGAGAGAAAGAGCCGAGTAGAAAGAAACATAATTTTTTTTTTATAGTATTGCATAAAAATTTTTTAGAAAGAGAGAGCTGAATATAAAGAAACATAAAACCTAATTTTTTTTAAAGTACTGCATAAAATATTTTTGGGGGCCTTTTTAATTTTGAGGTCCTGGACCATCCTAATAGTCGGCCCTGGTTCAAACTACTTAGTTGACATTTGTACTAGGCAAGATGTCAAAGATAAAAGATAAATTAAACTATTTTTATTTCTTTAAATGTTATTATTTTATTGTGTAAAAAAATTAGTGATATAATTTATTTTAAAATTTTATTTTCTTAATGTCGATTAATTTTATTATATTGTATTAAATATTTTATAGTATTCTCTAATTTGTATTTAATAATATTTATTTGTCTAGTATAATATGCTTGACAAAATAAATATATCATTTTAGATACACATTGAATTATATTCTCTAATGACTACTTCTAAACAAATAAATTATTATTCATTTAAATAAATAATTACAAAATAACATTAACAAAATCAAAACAGCTAAACATCTAATTAATTACTAAATTTCTATAAATTTACAAATTATAAATTAAAGTTAACCTATTTGTTTGGGCTTAAGTCTTTAATATGCTCACTATGTATAAACTTGATTAGTTAGTGGACACACTAGTGGAAAATGTATAATCACCGAGGAAAATAATCGAGAGTGATTAAAAGCTCTCGGAAATAATAATTTTTACCAAGAGAAGCACTTCGCTTTCGCTAAAATTTATTACAATTACGGAGAGTAGCTCTTCGCTCTCATAGATAAGTCATAATTCCGAGGACCATTGATATCCGCTCTCGGTGAATTTCTATAAAACATTATTTGTGAGGGATCCCGATGACACCCTCGTTGATATCTTCTAATGTGCCATAAACTCGATTCTTTTCTTTTCTTTTCGTCCTTCTTCCTTTCTTCTTTCTATCTCTCTTCTTCTCTTGCTTCCACAGGCGCACCCACTCGAGTAGGGATTCCGGCATCTTCAAGCGGCATCTTCAGGTAAGTTTCTGATTCTCTCCGTTTCCGATTCTCCGTTTCCGAAGCTCGCCAATTTCCCCGATGATGTGCGAGTAGATAACTGGAACAAATTATATATATTCTTTACTCTACTATACTGGAAAAGTCTATTGTTGAGACATAATCTAGATGTCATGCATATTGAGAAAAATATTTGCAATAGCATTGCCGGAACAATGATGGATGTGAAAGAGAAGACGAATGATGGACTAACATAGAGCATCTTTGGAAGTCGGTAACGGTAAGCGTTAATATCTTATTGTATTAACTTTCATTCTTTAATACATAAAAACAATTAATCTCGTGTCTTTTGCAAAATCGTTTTGAGGTAGTGCCGAAACCTATTGAGTATTATCGGAAATAGATAATGGAACATGTTAAGGTGGTTTGGGATAGGTACTGATGTGATATCAACCGGAGTCATGTTAAAGCTCATGATGAGGATATAGTTGTTATTAGAGCACTCAAACCAAATGATTATACAGAAGATGATTAAAATTATATTTTGGATCGTCTCTTTCTCTAAGACGATTTCCGGGTGAATCTTTAATTCTAAAATTTATACATCCTTGTTTATAATGTAACTATGTATTAATTGATTTTTTTAAAAATATGTAAAAAGTGAGCAGAATTCACAAATTATGAAGAATCTTCTAATGACACATCATGCGGGGAGTGTGTCATTCTCTCAGGTGGTAGCAAAAATGGTAAGTATATTTATTCAAGAGTCATTATAATATGTTAACTATATTTTGATAATTAACAATACTAACATTTTATTTTCATAGGAGAGGACTATGGGTATAACGCAATCACACATTGAGCTTTTCTACGAGACACATAGTAAAAAAGGAACAAGTGACGACTCTACTCGCGTGGTGGATCCCCATATACAAGAGAAAATTATAAGTGTATACTTCCTATTTCACTCATTTATTGATTTATAATTAACTAATAAACTTTTGTTTCTTTTTGTAGGATGCGATGCGTCAGACGCTCGAAAGAAATCCCGATATGTCTGATTATGAGCTGACCGAGAATGTTTTTGGACGACAAAGGCATGTAAAAGAAAATAACCATATATATATGAATTTTATAAATAATATAACAAATTTGCAATAACTAAAATTATAATAAAATATTTAATGGTAATTGGTTTCGAACTATATTTCAACTTATTCATATAATTACTTTATATTTATATATATATATATATAAATATAAATTTTATAATTTGCAATAACTAAAATTTAATAAAATATTGAATGGTACTTTTTTAGAAATCATTAGTAAAAAAACGATTGGTTACCAGTCGCTATTAACCTCCAAACCAATTGTTATAGGCCTATAACGATTGATCATAAACTAATCGTCTTTAATCGACAGAAGTCTTCTCGTTGCTGCCTTAATTGGCAACGACGATTGATAGATGACCAATCACTATAGGCTTATAGCGATTGATTATTACACCAATCGCTACTACCCAAATCATTTAGCGATTGGTATTAGACCAATCAAAGTTTTTATATTAATATTTTAAGTTGTTCAAATAATTACTTTATATATATATTAAAATTAATATAAAATAACTAAAACTTTAATAAAAGATTGAACCGTAATTTATTGGAAGAATATTTCACCTTATTTATATAATTATTTATATATGAAAAGTTATAAGGGAGGAATTTTGAAAATAAAAAAGTGTGAAGAAAGATAAAAGAGAAATAATTTTTGGAATATATATATATATATATATATATATATATATATATATATATATATATATATATATATATATATATATATCAATTATTTTTTAAGATAATTTGATTATAAACTAATTTAATTTAATATTTTTTTTAAATACCATAATATAAAGAGAGCTCCATAAAATATTTTTAATTAAAATTATTTATTATTTCAATATAAATAAATATTATTTCAATTTTCACTCACGCGTCATTATTCTTAAATTAGGCTATTTGAGAGAAAGTTGTTTGAATAAATAAGATAAATATTTAATTTTAGAATATTTAGGTAAAACATATTTATTATTATTAGATTATTTGACTCGAAAAAAATAAAATATATTTTAACAATAAAAATTATTCATGTAAAAAAATATAAGAATGCGCTTATTATTCTTGTACTTGTACATATACAAATACAAATGTACAACACAAATATATTTCAATTATATTTAATGTGTGAATATTTAAAAAAAAAAAACAATTATGGAAAAATGTTCTTACTTTCCTTCCTTAATATAAATGTCTCAATTTTGATATTATATCATTTTAGGAGTGATAGAAAGGAAGATGAGAGGATGATAAATAAGATGACACACATCATTTATACTGGAAAACAGAAAATTTGAGAGAATGTTTTTTTTTTTTTTTCACTGATCAAATTGTGTCGTCACATATTTCCTCCTCCAAATTCACTCCTTATCATTTTACATAACATGTTTTGTTTTAAAAATTATAACATCATAAATGGATTTTTAACAAGAATTTAATTAGAAAACTTTAAACTCTTCAGGCTAGAGTTAACATAAATGATTTCTTTTTATTATATTTATTTAATTTCAAAATTTAAAACATTTTTTATTAAACATTTTGAACAATTTTTTTTCCCTAACTTATTCTTATACATTTTAATTCAGTTTCAATAATATATATTAAAATTTTAATAATTTTAGTTGAAAAATATTAATAAATTTTGTTATATTAACACAATCTAATCAAAACTTTTTGACCCAAATTGACTGAAAACTCTCTTCGGACAAAATAACTTCCATTTGAACCAACCTAAATAACGAACATTATTAATTACATTTTGTAAGTACCTCAAAACGGCTGTCTCTTTAGTGTTTTTCGATAATTGAAAACAATTAATTATAATCAAATTTTGGTTAGAAATTTAAAATTTATAACTTTTTTTCTAATTTTGAATTGAGGAGTGATAGAGATAGAATTTGGGAGATTGAACGAGGGAGTGAATGATGTGTCATTATATCATTGGTTAGAAAAATGATAAAGATTGAGTAGAGAGAAAAGAGAGAAAATTTTTGTTATTTTTTTGACTAATCAAATTACGTCACGTCATTCCTTTCTCATTCCCTCTCTCAGATTTCTTCCCGCAATCATTTATCTTTTGAATTTCTTGAAAGAGATAAATGATTGAAATGATAGTTTTAATTTAAAGAAATTTAATTCAATTAATTTTTTTTTATGGTTAGTTTTTGATTAAAGAGTTGCATTTTATGAAATCAAATGGTTTTAGGTATACAATGTATATAAGATATTCTTTTGGATTTTAATGTTTAGTGATACTTTTACTGGGAAAACTGCCTTTAGCCATTTCGACCAATATTGTTAATTACATATTATATATTGTATACTTATTCCTAAATATTTATAGAATATACAAGCTTGTTTAAAATTTGAAAAATCAACATATATATGCATATATTTAATTACTACATTTCAATAAATTTAAATTGGAAAAGTTTTTTTACAAATTTATACTAAAGTTTAAATTCTTAGATACATTTCCAACAAATTATATAGAAACTTAACATATTATTTTAAGATATTAAAATTTATTGGGACTAATTTTCCTTATTATATGAAGAAATGATAACAAAAAATAAATAGAAAAGAGAAATATTATAAAAAAATGAAACTCTTAAAAGAAACGTTAAAACAAAACAATTCGACAAAAAAAAAAAACGATTAAGGGATTAAAGGTAATAACATGAAATAAAGAGAAAACATAACTACTTATTAATTCCTCCAAGCTAAAGTTGTTTGGTTGACATCATTCTTATTCTCTTATTCATTTAGGAAATGTCGTGTTTCTGGATTAAGACACGTAGACACTCAATTTTTGTACCCCGAAATTAAAATGAATCTGTCGAATTCAATATGATGTTCATACTTTATTACTGAACCAGGAGAACAAAATTAAAAAATTCACTTTTTGAAATTAGTTTGGAGTGACCCTCGAGTATTGATCAAAACACCAATTTCAAAAAATACTATAGCTTCAAATGTTTTCATACGTTCAAAATGACCGTCTTGAAAAATCATGAACTTTGAGTATAATACTGTCATCAGACAAAATGTATCGAACAACCAGTTCAATGCTCATTTGTGTTTCAAAACATAATTTTTCAAAATGATTCAGAATTCGAGAAATCTGAAACATTTAGATTGACCGGTTCGAAAGATCTTAAATTTTAAGTATAATATTGATGTTAGCAGTTTTGTGCAGAAGACCTTCAAAATGGCAAAAACGTCAAAACCAAGTTGAAACGGGAGAGTTAAAAGCGGGTCAACAGGTCAGGTGGTGCTAAAAAAATGCGCGCTGACATCAGGCGCATGATTATTTGAAAATGCCCAAATTTGGTACATTTGGGGTGTTTATCTTTTTCTGCTGAAGAATCCTAAAGACACCCTCAACTTGGAAAATTCACTCAAATCATTATACTCAACAAAATTAGTTGTTCTTGGATGTTTGAAGTGTCCTATATAACTTTATTTTGTATCCGAAATAATGTCGACGCTCTTAACCCCTTCATATCGACGATAGAAGACGATGCGACCAAGACATGATTCTACCAAACATGTCATTGGTGTTTATTCATAACTAATATTATAGTGCTTAGTTTTTGGATTTTGACCTTCGGTTGGAAAACTAAGACATAGCCCGTTCAAATGGCACTAGTCCCGTGTCTCCATTCAATGGCTAAGATAATCAATTTGGCCCGACAATCTGATGTAGGCTCACCCACTTTATTTCTAGAGCATGCAGTGACTTTTGAAAATTCATATCTTTTGATTGGCTCAACCATTTTGAGAAAACGAGATACCATTAGAAAATTCTTTGAGTTAGCTTTCATTTGATACCATATAAAATTCATAGTTTGACCTACAACCAATATGAGGTCACCCGTAATCCAAGCTATTCACTTCGAGACCCCCGACATTCCATCAAGAATTTCATGGACCTACGACCACCCTTGAAGATTCCTTCCAACACAAAAGTGGAATCTAACAGACTCACCTTTCTAACGCATGTTGTCTCAACCTCAATGATCGTCTAAGTTAAAAGTTATGGTCTTTAGAAGTCTCGGTTGATCTAGGTTGGCAGAAAACCGAAACTAGGAAAGGCCTAACTTAAAAAATGTGTAACTTGGTCTACACTTAACCATTTGGTTGAAACAAAAGATCAAAATGTATCTTGACCGGTTACCTACAAGAGAAAAATAAACCCAAGCGCGACATAGAAGGATTTTAGGTCGGTTCAACTCATGGAAGATGTTATTAATTTTCCTAAAAAAATCAATTCATAAGTTATCCTTGCCCATTTCGGATAAGTCAATTACGACATAAGGTGTTTCATTAGTTAAAAATACACTTGAAAGGATAGAGATAGGCTTGGAGAGAAAGCAACTAATTGAAGAGCAATTGGAAATCTTCAATTGGAAGGGTATTCCGGCGAGCAATTATCTTTTCCGGCGAGTTCATCTTTTACTTTGATTCTTCTTTGCTTATGTCTTCTTCAGGTAAGTCTCTTCATTCTCATGTCATTGTAATATAGGTAAGACGCCGTTTCTTTACAATTGACGTTACCTCTCTTGACCCGGCATTCAATGGCCGCCCAAGAATTATTTTTACGCTCAAGTAAATATCAGCAACGTGAAAATTGACTGGGTAAAATATCTTAGCGATCTTAACCCTTGTGCTCAATGTACCCATCATGGGTATACCTTCTTGACCAACTCCATCAGGATGTGTTCTGTCAGATTGAGTGAGATGTGTTCTGTCAGCTTGAGTGAGATGAAACTCAAGTTGATCTTGAGGGATGCAACATTGCACATAAATTGATGGATCCTTCAGGATCGATTATAGTATTAGACACGCTCATCATTAGTCTGAACATTTATCTTTAATGGTAGCATGATATCATAACTGGAAGGAAGTCGGTCTTCGTAACAAAAGGTGATTCGTGAACCTCAAACCCGAGTGTACCTAGATAAGGGTGACCGAGGTAGGAATGTGTTACGGTCTTCTCATAAAAAACCTCGGCCCAAGTGTCCATATGGGCCAGTTTATGTTTTTTATGGAATAAATCTGTTTTGTTTACTTTCTCTTTTATCTTTCTTGAAACCGAATTCTGTTATGTTGGAAGTTTGTTGTAACTGAATACTTTTGGGTAAACCAGCCTCTTTAAATGGTGATGTCCACCCCACTTTTTGGGGCTATGAATTGAATATTTTGGAACTTGGTGCTCTAAGTTATCTCTCGGCCCTCCTCCCCCTTCTTGGACCGCTAGGTGTAATCTAGTGGTATTTCTCTTCTCTCCTTTGGCTCTTCTCTCCTTAACCTCGAATTCTCATCTCATTCTATGTCCGCTGCGCTTGAGTGTTGAATTCCACCATCGGTCCCAACAATCAAGAACCCGTTTCTTGAATTAAAGAACTTGAAAGGCCCGATTATAGTTTAAAGTCTAACAGAATGACACGTTGGATAACTTGCCCCCAATAGGCCAATCTACTTCTCCGTTGGGCTAATCCTCCTCGGAGTCATCCATGCAATTATTCACTTTATAATTATTTCACTCCCGAACTCAACTTACAAATCCGATAAATTATTGTCCTCTTCTTTAGCGTTAGCTTCGCCAAAGAAGTGAGAATATCTAGAATATAAAAAGTTCATACTTTGATCTTGAATGAATCGACTAGGAGATAAACTTTGAATTGAAAGTTCATAATATTACTCGGTGATATTTATACTATGAGAGATGTCAAAGATAAAAAATAGATGAAGCTACTTTTTATTTCTTTATATGTTATTATTTTATTGTGTAAAACATTTATTAAAGAATTAGTGATATAATTTATTTTACAAGTTTATTTTCTTAATGTGGATTAATTTATTAATTTGTATTGAATTCTCTAATTTGTATTTAATAATATTTGTTTGTATAGTATAAAATAAATATATCATTTTGGATGGACAATGAATTATATTCTCTAATGACTATTTTTACAAAAACAAATTATTATTCATTCAAATAAATAGTTACAAATAAAAAAATAAATTACAAAATAATATTTACAAAATTAAATCAACTAAATACATATTTAATGTTAAATAATATAACAAATTTATAATAACTAAAATTCTAATAAAATATTTAATTGTACAAATAATTACTTTTATATATATATATATATATATATATATATATATATATATATATATATATATATATATATATATATATATATATATATATATATATATATATATATATATATATATATATATATATATATATATATATATATATATATATATATATATATATATATATATATATATCAATTTTATAAATAATATAATAAATTTACAATAACTAACCTGGTAAAAAAAAGATTGAACAATATTAAAATAATTACTTATTTATATATATATATATATATATTATAAATAATATAACAAATTTGTAACATCTAAAATTCTAATAAACGATTGAACGTATTTAAATAATTATATATATATATATATATATATATATATATATATATATATATATATATATTTTGAGGTAATTTGACAAAATGACTCTCTAAAAAAATGTCTTAAATGCGTTGGTCCGTATAAATTAAATTGCGCTGGTGATCACTTTATATTTTTTTTTTGACGAAAATACTCTCTTCGCATAACGAAAGGGAAAGATTGTGTCACGCGATGGGCGATGGGAAAGACCGTGAAAAGTCCAGAATACCCTTAGTATTTAATATAACTTTCCCATTTTTTTTCATTTTTCTTATCATCCTTCTTTTTCTTACCGCTCATCTACTCATTCTCTCTAAACGAAGACCTAAACGACGGACAACCACGACGATCTTCGACGGACAAGCATAATGGCGATCTTCGACGGACACAACCATGAGCACGAGCACTGTGGCAACATGGTACTCTTCTTCCTCGTTCTATTTATTGTTTTCGTTAAAAATGGTATGGTTGTCTCGTGAAGGGTGAAGGGAACGAACGTCTCGCGAAGGGGCCTTCCGGTCTCTCGATGGGCCTTCTAGTCTCGAGAAGGGCACAATTATCTCGCGAAGGGAACGAACGTCTCGCAGAATGGGAAGAATGAGGTTTGAAACCATTTTCATTCTCATTTATGTTGTTTGTTTGCTTTTTCATATCCAAGAATGACTATTTGATCATTTTCAGGTGATTGTTCTTGATAACTATTTCACTGGCTCCAAAGACAAATCTTAAATAAGAGATGAGGAGAAGGAGATGAAGAAATAAGGAGATGAGGATAAGAAAGATAAAGAGATTAAGATAGGATGAGGATGAGGATGAGGATGAGGATGAGGATGAAGATGAAGATGAAGATGAAGATGAAGATGAAGATGAAGATGAAGATGAAGATGAAGATGAAGATGAAGATGAAGATGAAGATGAAGATGAAGATGAAGATGAAGATGAAGAGATGAAGAGATGAAGAGATGAAGAGAAGGAAGATGAAGAGATGAGAAGAAGGAAGACGAGGAGATGAGGAGACTTAAGATGAAGAGATTAGAAGATGATGAGAAGGAGAATGAAGATGAAGAGATGAGGAGAATGAAAATGAGGAGATGATGAGAAGGAGAAGGAAAAGGAGAATGAAGATGAGGAGAAGGAGAATAAAGATGAAGATATTAAGAGATGAAGAGAAGGAGAATGAAGATGAAGAGATGAAGAGAAGGAAGATGAAGAGATGAAATCACATAAAATTTGTAATGATTTATTTTATTATGTTAAAAATCACTTGATAAAATTTAATAATAAAATCATTTAAATTTTGTATGTGATTCATTTTATTTTATAATTTTTACCAAATGATGATCCAAATTATAGGTTTTTTTCTCTTTTATTTTGGTATAAACAATATTTTTTTAATGATAATGTATATTATAGTTTGATTTTTGGCTTTAATTAAACAAACATAGAAATGGGCAGAACATTCTTAAAATAGACATGCAAACAAACAATGTTAGTTATACAAAGGAAACAACACATGAGATTACAAGCAAAACTGAAGGCAAATAAATACTTGGTTAGTTTTTTTGGCAAAAATAAGATGAGATTGCAAACAAGAAACGCAAACAGTGTTGATGTCATCGCCTTCTTCTTGTAGCATCAAATATGACGCAACCTACTAATTTGACAACATTCCTTCAATAATCCAATTTGAGAATGAGGAGAAGGAGAATGAGGAAGAAGGAGAAGGATAATGAGGAGATGGAGAATGATTTATGCGTAAAAGTATTTTCATTCTTAGACCAAATATTTCTCTTGTCGTAATTGATTATGTTATATAATTTATGCGCGAATTTGGTTACTCATGTTTTAGTTTTCTCTCAACATTCTCAATTACCATGTTTTTTTTCTTGGCACTGTCTTGTATGAACATGTTGCCTTTTATCGTCCATTTGTGAAACAGAAATTTGTGAACAACATCAAACAACTTTATCTAAATTTTATACCCAAAAAGACATTCATGTTATAAAACCAAAGAAAATAGTATATTCTATAGACCAAAAAGTCAATTAGAAACTGATCACATCTCTTATTAACTATAACTCCAAGAACCATACCTATGAAATTCCTAAACTGTATTGGATTGATATTATAATAAAAAAGTAAATCAATCAAAAATAAATTATTATAATAAGATGAAAGAAATGTATGTCAATGACTACAACATAAGATGCACACACTCTTTTCTGGGAGTCAATCCCAAAGAATTGAATATTCCTACACAAGTTCAATTATCACATTTGTTTTAATTAACCACAAACAAAGAAAAAAATAGGAAAATATTTTGTTGAACAACTTGATAAATTCTTCAGTTTTACATTTTCACATTCATATTAGACCTAGTTAAAACCCATCTCCCCCTTTAAAAAAGATTTACAAACACCCACAGTATAGCTATAGAATGAATATAGTCACAAAAAACCATACCTTGTAAGATATTCAGAAACTATTTCATCTTTAAGTAGGTCAAAGTTATCAATCCCATAAGTTCGTTCACCAGCTACATCATTCTTTCTGAAACTTTTTCTAATAAAACTTTTTTACCTGTCAAAATAAGCACAAAAACGTAGGAAGTCAACACACTTTCAAATGCTAGAGATAACCACATAAATCTCATTGATACAAAAGAGGGAAGAAGAAAGCCTTCTGCAAACACAACCTTATATTGTTGCTTATAATGAAAAGGAAACAAAGAGAAATATGGAGAGAGGCTGTTGGGTCAAATTATTTCGACTAAGTGTTGAAATAATTTAACCATTGATATTTTGATGATGAAATAATTTATGAGTTTCGATACAGGTGTATTGAGACAATATGTTATAAGACTTGGATCTAATGTGGGTCATTAGACCGATTTTGATTTTCAATCACATAAAATTAGACGCATAGTCTAACTCATCAGAGTTAGACATGCAGTCTAATAGACGTGTAATTAGACGGACGGTCTAATAGTTACACGGAATTAGACGTAAGTCTAAAAGAATTAGACGTACAAGTCTAACTCATCGGAGTTAGACGTGTAGTCTAATAGATGTAAAGAATTAGACGCAAGTCTAATGAATACACGGAATTAGACGTAAGTCTAATATATTCAGAATTAGACGTACAGTCTAACTCATCGGAGTTAGACGTGTAGTCTAATATATTTGTAATTAGACGGGAAGTCTAATTGATGCAGAATTAGACGGGTAGTCTAATTAGTGAAAGTTAGACGTGCGTCTAACTCCTTCAGACAAGTCTGAGGTAGAACCGGAATTTGACGTGCAGTCTAACTCAGTGGAGTTAGATGTGCCGGTTTAATGGTTATTGAATAATTAGACGGGTAGTCTAATTAGTGAAAGTTAGACGTGCGTCTAACTCCTTCAAACAAGTCTGAAGTAGAACCGGAATTAGACGTGCAGTCTAACTTAGTGGAGTTAGACGTGCCGGTCTAATGGTTATTGAATAATTAGACGGGTAGTCTAATTAGTGAAAATTAGACATGCGTCTAACTCCTTCAGACAAGTCCGAGGTAGAACCGGAATTAAACGTGCAGTCTAACTCAGTGGAGTTAGACGTGCCGGTCTAATGGTTATTGAATAATTAAACGGGTAGTCTAATTAGTGAAAGTTAGACGTGCGTCTAACTCCTTCAGACAAGTCTGAGGTAGAACCGAAATTAGACGTGCTAGTCTAACTCAGTGGCGTTAGACGTGCCGGTCTAATGGTTATTGAATAATTAGATGGGTAGTCTAATTAGTGAAAGTTAGACGTGCGTCTAACTCCTTCAGACAAGTCTGAGGTAGAACCGGAATTAGACGTGCAGTCTAACTCAGTGGAGTTAGACGTGCCGGTCTAATGGTTATTGAATAATTAGACGGGTAATCTAATTAGTGAAAGTTAGACGTGCGTCTAACTCCTTCAGACAAGTCTGAGGTAGAACCGGAATTAGACGTGCTAGTCTAACTCAGTGGAGTTAGACGTGCCGGTCTAATGGTTATTGAATAATTAGACGGGTAGTCTAATTAGTGAAAGTTAGACGTGCGTCTAACTCCTTCAGACAAGTCTGAGGTAGAACCAGAATTAGACGTGCCAGTATAACTCAGTGGAGTTAGACGTGCCGGTCTAATGGTTATTAAATAATTAAATGGGTAGTCTAATTAGTGAAATTTAGACGTGCGTCTAACTCCTTCAGACAAGTCTAAGGTAGAACCGGAATTAGACGTGCCAGTCTAACTCAGTGGAGTTAGACGTGCCGGTCTAATGGTTATAATAATTAGACGCGAGTCTAATTCTATTAGACCAGGCGGTCTAATAGACGTTTTTCTGCTAGAAGGAGATGACCTATTTCATTAGACTGATTTTCACAATCCGTCTAACTGAAATACGTCTAATGCTCAGTTTAAGTAGTAAGCTTGAATCTAGCAATTCCTCTACCCACGTGTTATAGCTGTACCCTACTTCTTCTCCACTTTCTTGTGAAGATTAGTACAACAGCTATATGCATCCAATCAAGGAATGCCACGTAAGAGAATTTTCCTCACATTACCCGTTTTGCAGGTACATCCCTGAAGGAATATTCGGCGCACTACCAGTTCTGTATGGCTACGATCCTTGTGCTCAGAACCTGCTGTGTACAATAGAGGCTTTCCAATAGAAGAGTGCCACGTATCATTCTTGAAGTTTCGACCGTTAGCTCCTGCTCAGTATTTAATCAATCCTAAGGAGAACGAACGAAGCACCTTATCGGTTTTCAAGCATTACCAAGTCTAACGAACAAGCAATCTGATTTTGCAGAGAGAGAAACTACTCAATCATCTTGCTTACTGAAGTTATTCTTTGAAGCTTCTTTCTGATTGTACTGTGTGTGAATCGAGAGAGAGAGAGCTAGAATAAAAACACCTTAGTTGAGTGATATTCTTCATCTTATTATTGAACAGAAAGTGTTCTGTTCAATAGTGAGCTAAGTGTGTGTGTAAACTGTATTTGATTCTCATCATATTATAGTGAATCCTTCCGGTGGTTGGAAGAAGGGGTGACGTAGGAGAGTTTCTCTGAACATCCATAAACAAACTGCTGTGTTCTTCATTTCTGTCATCTTTTCATATTTTATCTTGTGCTTCAAACCCAAGTAAACAATTCCGCCTTGAAACCGTTTCAAGTGTTTACACAAGTTTGCGTAGAATAAAAAGCGAATTAAATTCCTAACTGGATTTCTTTCAAACTGTTTTTCATAAGCCTTCATCCTTAGCCAGACCCCCGTCTCTATCGATAAAGCCGATTCTATCAATTGGTATCAGAGCCTTGTTTCTATTCTCAAGCATAAAGAACCCAAAGTATGTCTTGCATCAATGAAATTCCTCTTCTGTCAAAGGACAACTACGATTTGTGGATGATAAGAATGCAAGCTCACTTGGCTGCTATTGACTATGATATGTGGAGTGTCATCACCGATGGCCCCATAAAGATTGCAAAGCCAAGAAGTGAGTGGACCACTGAAGATAAGGTGACCAACAACCTGGATAATGTTGCTAAGAACATTCTGCTCCAATCACTCAACACGAATATGTTCTGCGAGATCAAGTCCTGTTCCACTGCAAAAGAGATATGAGATAAGCTCAACCAGATCCATGGTGTGAATTCTCAAGCAAAGAATAACCAGAAAGCATTCATTTCTTTCTTCAAACGAAGAATCTGAACCGAAAGTTTTTGATGAAAACTTAACAGAGATCTCATCTGAGAATGAGATGCTCAAAGAACAGGTTCAAACTCTTTCATCTAAAAACAAGAGACTAAACTATATTGTCAGTGCATGGACAAGATCGGGAGATGCTGTCAAAAATCAGATCAGCATGTTGAAACCTGCTAGATCTAGATCCGGTTTGGGATATAACAACAATGACCCTAATCTGTCATGCAAAAAGTCAACCTCTCCAACTGATAAGTTTAAGCCTATAAACTTTGTCAAAAGGAGTATGACTGACATTGAATCTGATCCCATTCACGAAGAAGTTGCTTCCAAAAATGAAATAGTTTATGTTCCACCAACTATTAGCTGGCTTAAGAATAAGCTAGAAAAGGCTAATAAGTTTGGTTATCTAAAACCTGACTCTAAGTCAAGGTGTTTTAAAAGAAAATCTTCTTCAAAAGTTAAAGGATCAGTGGCTAGCAAGAAGTCATCTGCTAAGTCAAAATCTTATGCATTAATCACAACACAAAATGGGAAATCCATTAGAATAACTCAAATATGGATTCCTAAGGGACTGATTGACCGAGGACCCAATTGAAGGTGAGTACCAAAAGATTGTAAATATCTATTTATGTATGTACAAATAAATGAAGGACTGGAGGAATCTGTATGGTATCTTGATAACGGATGTTCAAGGCATATGACTGGAAACAGACGGCTTCTCACTGATATATCAGACTGCTCTGGACCTAAGATCACATTTGGTGATAACAAGAAGGGTAAGACCATGGGTAAGGGTAAGATTATCCATGGTAACCTAACTATTAATGACGTACTACTTGTTGACAATCTGTGTTATAACTTAATCAACATTAGTCAACTATGTGATAATGGTTTATCGGTAGACTTTCAAACTCATGCATGTCTAGTTAAAGACCAAGATGTAAACATTTTATTAACTGGAAGTAGAGTAGGAAACTCATATAAAATGAATTGGCAAAAAGAGACATCTGATCCTATGTGCATGATTGCCAAGAATGACCAGAAATGGTTATGGCCTAAACGTTTGAACCATCTGAATTTTAAAAACCATTAACAACATTTGTTCAAACAACTTAGTTATTGGTTTACCCAATCTTCAGTTTTCAAAGGACAAGATATGCACTGTTTGCCAGTTAGGCAAACATGGCAGATCATCGTTCAAAATCAAAGGGAAATCACAATCTAGCCGTATCCTAGAACTCTTACATATGGATCTTTTTGGTCCAATTCTTGTAAAAAGTATAGGAGGAATGAGATTTGCCTTAATTGTTATCGATGACTTTTCACGTTTTACATGGGTTGCATTTCTACCATCAAAAGATAAAATTGCTGAAAACTTGATTAGGATATTTAAAGGGATTCCGAATCAGAAATCTTTAAATATCACATGCATCAGAAGTGATCAAGGAATTGAATTCACTAACAGATACCTATCATCTTATCTTGAGGAGACTGGAATTAGGCACGAGTTGTCTAGTGCCAGAACTCCATAGCAAAACGGCATTGCTGAGAGAAGAGTGAAAACTTTGAAAGAAGCAGCGAGGTCTATGCTTGCTGAATCAGATGTTCCTCAGAGGTTCTGGGCAGAAGCCATTAGTACTGCTTGCTATACTCAAAATCGATCAATAATCAACAAACGTTTTGATAAAACTCCCTATGAACTGTATTATGGGAGAATTCCCACAGTTTCTTACTTTAATATTTTTGGGTGTAAATGTTTTATCCATAACAATGGAAATGTTTATTTGACTGCTTTTGATGCTAAAGCAGATGAGGGATTCATGTTGGGATACTCATCATTAAGCAAGGCTTATAGAGTATACAACAAAAGAACACAGACTGCTGAAGAATCCCTTCATGTAGTTTTTGATGAGCCTGTTGAGAGCAAATCCAATGAACCCATTGATCTTGCTGACAGACTGCAAGCGGCTAGTCTTGAGTCTGTAAGTGAAGAAGAAGAAACCTTGGACAAGCGGATGGCTCTATCTGATCATGTGGCTGATCCGGTTGAAGCTCAACCAGATGTGCAAACTCCTGTTCAACAAAAAGTTGAGAGTTTGGATGTCGTCGTGTCACCGGTTCAGATGACCAATTGATAGAAAAATTAAGTAGATTAATTTTAATCCGGCCACACATTACAATTTTTGAATATTTATTCTAAATAATCAAAAAGGGAGAAATTGTTAGAATATAATTGTTAAAACTTATGAAAGGTTTAATGAATATATAAATTAAGTTCAAATAAATATGTTAAACCGCTAAGTCATATCAAGTATATTAATTAGTTTAAATATAACAAGAAGCTGCTGTAGCATAGTGGTAAACACCTCTCCTTGTCACACAGGTGATTAAGAGATCGGTCAAACAGGCATTTAATGAAAGAAGGCTCCGGTCAACCGACACTTAATGCAGCCGCTCGGTCATAAATGAGTTCCGGTTTATTAAATGCTCCGGTTGATTAAATGCAGCCGCTCGGTCATAAATGCTCCGGTCGATTAAATGCAGCCGCTCGGTCATAAATGTTCCTGTTGATTAAATGCAGTCACTCCAGTCATAAATATGCTCCGGTCATTAATTGCCCTCAGCTCCGGCTAATAAATACTCTTAGGTTTGAGATGAAATTCGGACAGGTTCAACTGCAGAAATCCGGAATGGTTCAAGTTCAGGACCGGTTGAGTTGCAACGGGCAAATGATTCAAAAATATGAATATCTTGAAGATAACGTGTTAAGACAAACAAAATATTCCTTGAGAATATGTAAGAGAGAGAAGAAACTAGGCATGGGACAAGATAATGATTACAAAATCCTTGGGATTATGTAAGAGAAGGAACTAGGCATGGGGCAAAATAATTATTACAATATTCCTTGGGAATATGTAAGAGAGAAAAACGAAGGCTTATGCATGTCTGCCATGTGTCCAAACCGGCTTAGTGCATGTCTTCCATGTGTCCAAAATGCAAACCGGCTAAGTGCATGTCTGCCATGTGTTCAAACCGGCTTATGCATGTCTTCCATGTGTCAACCGGTACGGCTTCTAGTGACCAATCTCCTAGAGAGAGAAAATATGACATTTGTCATCTTTTCACTATAAAAGGAAGCTGGATCATTTCAAGAAAAAAAGAGCTCTCGCGCGAACACGCAAATACGCGTGAAATTTCTACGAAAAAGATTATTCAAGAGAGAAGAAACAGAAAACAAAAGATCTTACGCATAAGTGATTGAAATTCCGAAAGTGTTTGTGTATTGTGTGTGTATTTTACGAAGTGTAAAAAGTTATTGTATTACATCATAGTGAGTGGTGTAACCGACGAGTAGCGATTAAGGCTCGTTCGACATTGTGTGAGTGTTGTAACATTCAAGTTAGTGGAGATCCTTCTTATAATCCGAGAAGAAGGGGTGTCACGTAGGAGGGTTTGCTTAGAACATCCATAAAAAATCTTGTCTCATGTCCTTTATTTACTTCTTGCTTATTTGACTCTAAAACCTAAATATAACCCAAAACATAATCCTACTCCTCAATCAAAACCGGTCTACTCATATCTCTAAAACCGACTCCTCATAAACCTCATCCAAGTCGCGTACATTGCTTCAGACTAAAACATACATTTCCGCCCTTGAACCCGGTTCAAGAGTCTGTGACAGTTTGCGTAGCGCTGAGAAAGGTTATAGTCTCTAACCGGACTATCACCAAATTGTGTTGTGTGTTGTGTAAGTGGCTACCCTTCCTGAACTGGAACACCCCGGTCCTCCAAGGGCGTCCCCGATCCTAATAAGTGGTATCAGAGCGAGGTTCTTAACACTCTAGCAAACGAATATCATCATGTCTTTCATCAACGAGCCTTCATGTTCTGCATCGAAGAATATGTTGATTGGAAGATACGGATGGAAGTGCATTTGGCCTCACAAGACGATGACATGTGGTATGTTATTACTGATTGCCCAATAAAGATTGATAAGCCAAGATACAAATGGACAACGGAAGATAAGAAGATGAATAACCTAGATAATGTTGCCAAAAACATTTTGTTCAAGTCGTTGGACAGAAACATGTTTAGTAAGATCAAGTTGTGCTCTTCTGCTAAAGAAATTTGGGAGAAGTTGATCCAACTGTGTGAGGGCAGCGACAAAATAAAGGAGAACCGGAAAGAGCATAAGGCTCTGATAGCTACTGAAATCAATAGCAAATGGGCCGATAGCGATTTAGACGACTCATCATCCAGCGATGGTGATGATAAAGCTGATACATGCTTCGCGGCTGAGAAAGAATCTGAAGTATTCGACTTTTCTTCTGAAGAATTTACTAAAGAAGACTTAGTTATTGCACTCAACGACATGGTCGCTGAGTTAAAAAACTTGTCTTTTCTCATACCAACCCGGACAAAATATGAAACCGGAGAGTCAAGTGGTACCGCTGGTGAGCCAAGCGGAACCAAGACTTACGAACCGGTTGGACTATCCTTAGAGAATGAGAAGCTCAAGGAGACAGTCCAATCGTAAACTGAAGAAAATGAGAGAATCAAATATGTCACGACTTCTTGGAAGAGATCTAGTGAAGCGGTAAGCCAGATGTCTTATTACCAAAGACACCCCAAATGTAAATTTGGTATTGGTTATAACAAATCCGCCACTCACAATCATTCCAACGGGATGAAACTCATAAAAGACAATCTTCCTTTCATAAGATTTGTCAATAGTTCATCAGCCGACAATGAGGCACAACGTGACTCAAAACCGGAAAAAGAAATAAAATATGTAAGTCCAACTAACTCGGAAAAATGGCTTCATCTTGAGAGAAGGAAAGCCAACCGGCCAGCAGGTAAACAAACCGATCAACGACCACATAGAATTAATCAAAAGTCACCACAAAATAAGGCACTCTTAGGACAACAAAAAGATGTCAAGCCAAGCACCGGAAAAATAATTAGAACCATAACCGGGAAAGTTATCCGACTTATTAAAATCTGGATTCCCAAGGGACTAATAATCCACGGACCCAAAGAAAAATGGGGACCAGATTCTCTATTGTCTATGAATGCAGATAAATCAAGACAGAAGCTTGGAAGATACAACATTGCATCCGGACAACCGACTGCTGACGAACACATCACATGAAGGGAACAAGAATGAAGTGGCTAATATCCTCACAAAGCCACTTCTCGAGTCTAAGTTTTCTTCCCTTAGAAATATTTTAGGATTGTTAGATTACAAAATTTGTAGAAAAATTGTTAGAAAAATAAAGTTCTCCTTAAACCAAACCGTTTTTTCCAAAAAAAAAAAACCGTCCAAACAAATATAAGTTTTTTTAAAACCGGCCAACAATTACAAGTTTTGAATATTTATTCTAAATAATCAAAAAGGGAGAAATTGTTAGAAAAATTAAGTAAGTTAATTTTAAACCGGCCACACATTACAATTTTTGAATATTTATTCTAAATAATCAAAAAGGGAGAAATTGTTAGAAAAATCAAGTAAGTTAATTTTAAACCGGCCACACATTACAATTTTTGAATATTTATTCTAATTAATCAAAAAAGGAGAAATTGTTAGAAAAATTAAGTAAGTTAATTTTAAACCGGCCACACATTACAATTTTTGAATATTTATCCTAAATAATCAAAAAGGGAGAAATTGATAGAAAAATTAAGTAGATTAATTTTAAACCGGCCACACATTACAATTTTTGAATATTTTTTTCTAAATAATCAAAAAGGGAGAAATTATTAGAAAATAATTGTTAAAACTTATTAAAGGTTTAATGAAGAGATAAATTAAGTTCAAATAAATATGTTAAACCGCTAAGTAATATCAAGTATATTAATTGGTTTAAATATAACAAGAAGCTGCTGTAGCATAATGGTAAACACCTTTGTCTGTCACATAGGTGATTAGGGATCAAATCTCACCGACTGCAAATAATATTTAAAATTTTGCTATTTCAGGGAAATTGAGCAAAATCCCTTCGGTTGGAAATATATATATATATATATATATCGTTCGGTTGTTTGACTTCGGTTTGAAGTAAAAGCTCGGTCAGCCGGTTGGTCAACTGGAGTTTAGTTAAGAGATCGGTCAAACATGCATTTAATGACAGAAGGCTCCAGTCAATCGACACTTAATGCAACAGCAGCTCGATCATAAATGAGTTCCGGTTTATTAAATGCTCCGGTTGATTAAATGCAGCCGCTCGGTCATAATGCTCCGGTTGATTAAATGCAGCCGCTCGGTCATACATGTTCCGGTCATTAATTGCCCTCAGCTCCGGGCTAATAAATACTCTCAGGTTTGAGATGAAATCCGCACAGGTTCAACCCAGAAATCCGGAACGGTTTTCAAAAATATGAATATCTTGAAGATAACATGTTAAGACAAACAAAATATTCATTGGGAATATGTAAGAGAGAGAAGAAACTAGGCATGGGGCAAAATAATGAATACAATATCCTTGGGAATATGTAAGAGAAGAAACTAGGCATGGGGCAAAATAATTATTACAATATTCCTTGGGAATATGTAAGAGAGAAAAACGAAGGCTTATGCATGTCTGCCATGTGTCCAAACCGGCTTATGCATGTCTGCCATGTGTCCAAACCGGCTTAGTGCATGTCTGCCATGTGTCCAAAATGCAAACCGGCTAAGTGCATGTGTTAGATAAAATTAGACCGGTTAATAGAACTTAACACAAATATACTTCCTATGCAGGAACAGACAAAGAACCGGACCGGTCAAATCACTGAACTGGTTAAGAAACTCAACCGGTCAAACACCTAAACTGACCAGAAACATGACCGCACAAAGAAGGCAAGATTGGTCAAAACAAGAAGGCCGGAAACACTAGACAGTCGGTCATTTAGAAGCCAAGGAATAACCGGAAGCCATCCGGTTAACACAAATAATCGACCAGCATAAGAAGATACTTCGGGTATCTGTTGAGAATGATACCAAAGGAACAGACTGAACATTTCCATATTCATACAAGTCTGAGAAAAGTCTGCAGGCTGCAGAAAACCGTCCTACAATATCTTTCCACTTCAGGATAAATCAGAAAGGCAATCTTCCAAGTACAGACAATTGTCTAACCGACAGTTACCACATTGAGTAAAAGACAAACCTAGCCGGTTTGACCTACATACTGGAAGAACAGACCGCCAGGTCTGAATAACTGAACCTCTACTCAACCAATCAAATTCAAGGAAATGAAATGTGACCGTTGGCACATTTCACCTATAAAAGGAGGAGCTGAAGAGGAGTAAATGCGGGACACAGTGGACAATTAATTTACAAGTGATAAGATTGTGTTCTATCTCTAGAAAGCTTAAGCGCTAAGTTGAAGTGTGTATTTACAATTTCGGTTAAAATTGTACGAGTGTTATCGAGCAGGAAATAAGTCTCGATCAGATTGTGTTTGTATTCTTAGTGAATATCCTTCTCGCGGTTTCGAGAGGAAGGGGTGACGTAGGAGCTTTATCTCCGAACATTCATAAAAACCAGTCTTGTTATTTACTTTCTGCCTGTTCTACATTCTTACCGATCTGTACTAACCCATTTACACCGCTATAACCGATTCAACACTACCCAAACCGAATCACTAAGATCCAAAAACCGACCCAGCAACTTCCAAACCTGTCTTATCCAAAACCGGTTCTGCCTATCTCGTGAGTGTGCTGCTTCAACCTGAAACAAACATCTTCCGCGCTTGAATCTGTTTCAAGGGTTTGTGACAGTTTGTGTAGTATTGAAACTCCGGCATTAATCTTTAACCGGATTAATCACCACCTTTGAGTGAGACGTGCTAACCGGCCCAACCCCGGTCCTCCAGCCGCGACCTAGATCCTAACAATTGGCATCAGAGCAGTTAGTTTCAATACTCAAGCAAGCATGTCTTTCGATATGCCCCCAATGCTAGAAGGTGATGACTTTGCCAACTGGAAGGCACGCATGCACCTACACTTAATCACCATGGATGACGAAATGCAGTTCATCATAGCCGAAGGACCGATAATCATTGATAAGGACATGAAGGACTGGACAGCTGAAGATATGAGAAGAAACAACCTGGATAACCATGCCAGAAACCGGATCTCCAACGGTGTGGACAGAAACACGTACTGCAAGATCAGAGACTGTAAAACTGCAAAGGAAACATGGGAAACGGTTATACAGATTTATGAGGGAAATGAAAGAACCAAGGAAAACAAGGTAATGGTAGCTACTCAGAAGTTTGAAAGCATCAAGATAAAACCGGGAGAAACAATGAGAGAATACAGTGACCGGTTCACAGATGTGTTAGATGAGCTAGCAACTCTTGGCAAGAGGTATGATAATAAGGAGGTCATCATGAAAGCGTTAAGATCTCTTCCGAGTGCATGGTACATAAAGACAATGGTGATGAGGGAATCAAACTGCCTAAGCAAGATGAAACTACACGATGTATTCGAAGATCTTAAGGCATATGAGTTTGAAATGAGATCTAGGACCGAAGAAGAAGTTTCGGCCTCGACCTCAACCAGAGCATTGATCACATCCACAGAACCTGTTGCACCTGCACCGATCAGAACCGCCGAACAGTTCACCGAGGATGTCATGGCAATGCTTGCACAGAAATTTGGGAGGTTCATGAAAAGGAGCCAACTGACAAACAACTACAACTATGGTGATAAATCTAATGTAAGATGTTATAACTGTAACTGTTTGGGACATTTCAAGTGGGAATACAGAAAACCGAGGAGAGATGACCGGAAACCGAACAATCAAATTAACCGAAATAACTATCAACAAACCGGTGAAGGAAGTGAGGTTCAGAAAGCACTGATAGCCGATGATGGAGGTAGCTTATGGGCTCACAGTGACAGCGATGATGAACTCACATGCCTCATGGCAAATGAGGAACAAGTATTTGACTCTCCTTGTGAAGAATTTACTAAAGATGAGTTATATAATGCATTGAATGATATGGTAGCAGAGTATAAGAACCTACTAACTCTAATACCTAAGCAACCCAACTTTAGAGCCGACCTTATAATACCCATCTTGACCGAACCAGAGATCATACAACCTGATGAAATCTCTACCTTAGAAACCAAGTCAGCACCTGAACCATCACCTAAGACCGAACAGTTTAATGAGCCAGTTCGAGAATTGACCGAGGAAGAAAATGCCCGACTCCAGTATAAAATTGCCGCATATAAGAGATCTAGTGAAATGGTAAGAAAGATGTGTAGTTATAAGAGACACCCTTTTTGCATGTTTGGCCTAGGATACAAAAACGATAGATCCAAAAACCAAAAACCCGTAGACAAAGTAAGGCTCTCAAAGGATGATCTACCTTTTGTAAGCTTTATCAGAAGTTCCTTAACCGCTGAAGAGGAACTAATTGTCTATTATACGGAAGAAAAACTAACCTATGTAGGTCCAACTGACTTTGAGAAGTGGCTTCACCCTGAGAAAAGGAAAGCCAACCAGCTCAAAAATAGGAAAGCCAACCCACAACCGCATAGGACAAACCAAAGATCATCCCCATACAAGGCCTTCTTAGGAAAACCGAAAGACTCAAAACCGAGTGCAAGAAAAATAGTTAAGACATTGACCAGGAAAGCTGTCCGGTTTGTCAAGGTCTGGATACCCAAGGGACTAATCGCCTGTGGACCCAAGTAAATGTGGGTACCAAATAGTTGTAAATATGTACATTTTGCAGGATATAAAGAAACGGCTAGGAAACTCTAAATGGTACTTGGACAGTGGTTGCTCCAGGCATATGACCGGAAATAACAACCTTCTAACCGACATCAGAATAGAAACCGGTGCATTAATCACTTTCGGTGACAACTCAAAAGGTAGAACTGTGGGCAAGGGTAAGATTGTCCATGGTAACCTAACAATTGATAATGTACTCTTAGTTGAAAACCTACGTTTTAATTTGCTAAGCATTAGTCAAATGTGTGATGCTGCATACACTGTAGAATTTCTTAAACATGCATGCTTAGTTAAGAACTCTCAATGTAACATACTACTAACCGGGAATAGGCTAGGAAATATTTACAAGGTAGACTGGAAAACTAAAGTAGAATATCTTGTTTGCATGATAGCCAAGACTGATCAAACCTGGCTGTGGCATAAGAGACTAAACCATCTGAACATGAAAACCTTAAACTATATTCGCGGTAAAAAGTTAGTCGAAGGAGTCCCTGACATAGTGTTTAATAAGGACAAGGTTTGTTCAGCATGTCAAATGGGTAAACAAACTAGGTCAACCTTTAAGAGTAAAGGGAACATTCAATCTAACCGATACTTAGATCTTCTTCACATGGATTTATTTGGACCGATTCAGGTCATCAGCCTAGGAGACATGCTTTACACTATGGTAGTTATTGATGATTACTCTAGGTATACATGGGTAATATTCTTACCATCCAAACGTGAAACCACATCAAACTTGATCACACTGCTTAAACGTTTGCAAAATGAAAAATCAACACACATTAATAGTATTAGAAGTGATAGAGGAACCGAATTTACAAACAGCACTTTAACCGCATTTCTTGATGAGTCCGGTATTAGACACGAGCTGTCTAGTGCTAGGACACCTCAACAAAATGACCTGGTCGAGAGAAGAAACCGAACTCTCAAGGAAGCCGCACGGTCCATGATAGCCGACTCGGGCATTGCTAAAAAATTTTGGGCTGAAGCTATCAATACTACATGCTACACACAAAACCGTTCTTTAATTAACAAGTTTCACAACAAAACACCTTATGAGGTTTATTTTAACAGGGTTCCCAACCTTAAGTACCTCAAGATTTTCGTTTGTAAATGCTATATTCACATAAATGGTAAAACCTATCTATCTTCTTTTGATGCAAAAACCGATACTGGGATCATGTTAGGTTACTCAGCAGTGAGTAAAGCATATAGAGTGTATAACAATAGAACCTTAACCGTGGAGGATTCACTTCATGTTGTTTTCGATGAATTGGTTGAAAGTAACACTGCATCATGCTTTGATCTACACAACAGATTGGAAAATAACAATATCCATTCTGACAGTGAAGATGAAATTCCGGTTTTCAGGCAGTTTGTCCATGACCAAATGGGTAATGATGAAACCCAGCCGGATCAAGCTGCCCCACGACAGGAAGCTGACACTTCGGTCCAAACCGAGGAAATCGGTCGGTCTGACATCCCTGTTCAGCCTACCAATATGTCTAGCCTTGATCAAGTAAACGGTAATTTGGTAGACATCCCTGAACCGAACCTCAAAAGGAACACTAAACATTCTCCTGAGCTAATTATAGGTGACCCTTCAGAACCTGTTCGAACTAGGCATCAAATTCTGGAGGAATACTTCAATTCCGCCTTTATATCCCAGATTGAGCCGAAAAGAGTGGATGAAGCATTGTCAGATCCGGATTGGATCTTGGGAATGCAATAAGAGTTAAACTAGTTCGAGAGTAATAAAGTCTGGTACCTAGTTCCTAGACCGAAAGATCAACCGGTCATAGGAACAAGATGGGTATTTAGAAATAAACTCAATGAAGACGGTTTGGTCACGAGGAACAAAGCCAGATTAGTGGCACAAGGATATAAACAGGAAGAAGACATTGATTTTGAAGAATCATTTACCCCTGTATCTAGGATTGAAGCTATTAGGATTTTTCTAGCCTTTGCTGCATTCAAAAATTTTAAGGTTTTCCAAATGGATGTTAAAAGTGCATTTTTGAATGGTGACCTACGTGAAGAGGTATATGTTGAACAACCACCCGGTTTCAAAAATACTGAACTACCCAACCATGTATACCGGTTAAACAAAGCTTTATACGGTCTAAAGCAAGTTCCTAGAGCCTGGTATGACACACTAACCGCATTTTTGTTAAAACATGACTTTACCATCGGTTCGGTGGATAAAACACTCTTTAAGTTTGAGAAGAAGGAACATATCCTACTTGTTCAAATTTATGTAGATGATATTATCTTCGGTTCAACCGATCCTAAGCTATGTGATAAATTCTCAACCCTGATGACTAATAAATTTGAAATGAGTATGATGGGAGAATTAAGTTTCTTCCTAGGTCTTCAAGTTAAGCAACTCGAAGAAGGAACCTTCATCAGTCAACCCAAGTACACTAAGGAACTTCTAAAAAAATTCGGGATGGATACATGCTCCTCACCCGCTACTCCAATGAGCTCATCGGTCAAATTAGACAAAGATGATGAGGGTCAAGCAGTAGACCTGACCGCTTACAGAGGCATCATCGACTCTCTTCTATACTTGACAGCAAGTAGACTGGATATTCTATTTGTAGTCGGTGTGTGTGGAAGATTCCAGGCCAACCCAAAACAGTCTCACTACACAGCCGCAAAGAGAATGCTGAAATATCTTAAGGGGACTCCTGACGTCGGTTTGTGGTATCCAAAGGATTCATCCTTTAACCTAACAAGTTATTTAGATGCAGACTATGCAGGCTGCAAGGTTGATAGAAAAAGCACCAGCGGAACATGCCAATTTCTAGGTGATCGGCTTGTTTCATGGCATAGCAAGAAACAAACATCAGTTGCCACATCAACCGCAAAAGCTGAATATCTTGAAACCGAAAGCTGCTGCTCACAACTTCTTTGGATCCAACAACAACTGAAGGATTTCGGTATCACAGCCGAAGAGTCTCCAATCTTCTGTGATAACACAAGTGCCATAGCAATCACCTACAACCCGGTTCTACACTCTAGAACCAAGCACATTGACATAAGACACCATTTCATTCGAGAACATGTCATGCTGAAGCATATCCGGCTAGAATACGTACCGACAGATCAACAAGTAGCCGAGATCTTCACAAAGCCTCTGCAAAAAGCTATGTTTTCTCAATTCAGACTCACACTCGGTTTAACCGACATTAGTCAGATTATTCCTAAGGATGCTTAAAAGGGAAATCGGTTCGGACAGACAAAACCGGTAGTTCCTCCAAAATTGTCGGATTTCAAATTTCCCAAGGTATATATGGAAGAACCGCCTGGTCTATCAGTCAGAGTAAACCGACCGGTTATTTAGTGCATGCACCAAATAACCGCATCGGGACGAATAACTGATAACTAACCGGTTCGGAAATAGTTTATCTTAGATTATTTGGTCTTCGAACAAAAGTGGAATAATTACATGTGTTTAAACTTATCTGTCCTGAAAAACTCCCTTTTCAAATTAAAATGGTCACAACTCAAAAGACGTGAAAATTTGATATCTTTCATGGTCCAGGTCTATGACCAACATCCTAGGTTGTAGATATGCTTATTTCATGCAAAACTTTTTACCCTGTGGTGAATAGACATAATTACCTGTGATACACTGGATAATAAGATTCTCTCTCCACTAGTATATAAGTTAAACAAACCTTAAACAAAACAATCACAAGTTATAACTCATCCTCTCACTAAGACAAAACATCTCAGTTTCCAAACATCCTTCAAGTGGATTTCAAATATGCTCAAAGCACTGAGCATTATGAAATCTTCAAGATGATCAAGTCACTTGAAGATACTGGTCTCCAACATTTTCTAGATGACAAACATGTCATCTACTCTGAATCGGTCCTGGAGTTCTTTTACAACGCTAGGGTTTTTCGTGGAACTCCTCACTTTGACACCCACATTCAGTCAAAAGTGGGAGGGATTGTATTCGATTTCACCGAAAGTGACTTCGCAAGATGCTTTAACCTACCAAAGCAAGGGCTGACCGACCTTCAATGTACCGGCTGAACTAAAAACCGAGATCTCCCTAGCCTTTGCCCGGTCAAATCAGCCAGTTGATGACCACGGTGCCAAGTCACTGTTGAAAGCTGAATACCAGCTTCTCAACGACGTGATCGGTCGAGGCATCCTGGGAAGGGATGTGACCAACACATATTGCACCACTGCCTTCAACATCATGGTCGCTATAACCACTGGCACACCGGTCAACTGGTCAAGGGTACTGTTCGACGTCCTAATCTGGATGATTGGCGTTCGAACAGTCGGCCTCGTTCCTCAACTAAGTTGTCTGCTTCTGGAGCTTGGAGTTCCAACCTGTCCAGGCGAGGGTTTGAACCAAGCCCAGGTACTCACCAAGGAAGTCACCGATTCATTTTATGAGCGGTTTGAAAAGGCTTGGAAGAGGAGGAACCGCCACATCAACTCCAACGGTCACGCCAACTCCAGCGGATATTAAGTCACTCCCTCTTACAACCGGTCATTTTGCTGCACGCACCGGCTGTATCTTTGTTCAACTCTATTATGATCACTTCGGCCTAGTTTATGTTATCTTTGGTTTCAATCGGTTACTTTTCAGTGTGTTGTTGCATCCGTCATTAATGAAAAGTATCATTTAATTAATGTAGTAACTCCCAACTACATGAGTAATTACTACCCAACTAATTTGGTTACCTTTGAACTAAATCCCTACCTCGAGCTCCGCAATCGGTCAAAAGTAACCTCTTTCCAATACACTTTGGAAACATAAATATTCTCTTCTCTAATAAGACAAAAATGATCTTCAATGCTGATATTTTCCCTCCAAAACCGGATCTATATAAAGAGCCACCCTCTGATCAACTTAACACATCTCAAAAACAAAAATCTCTTGAACTCTCTCTCTCTTAGCAAAGTTTGAATCATGCCGAGCCGAACTCTAGGAAACTTCTTGAGCATCGACTTTGATTCATGTATGGAACATTGGGATCTAGAAACCAAAGAAGTCATGTTTGAATCTCTTATTGACACCGGTCTTCGCACTTTTCTCGAAGAATCCGGTCTCATACTCCTTGAGGATGTCAAGACCTTCTTCAGAAGTGCTTGCATAAAGGGAAACTACATTGTTTCCACAGTGAGAGATCACACTTTCTGGCTGGATGAAGCCGAATTTGCCCAAATGTTCAACCTGCCCACAAAAGGGTTTTCCGACTTTCAACCCCGGGTGGGAAGTGCAGCAACCGATTACTCAGAATTCTTCTTCAGAACCGATGTACCGGTGGAGAACTACGGGCTGAAAACCCGCCTTGCCCATCACATCCAACTCCTCTATGAGATCGTTAACCGATCTATCATCTGTCAATCCCCCAATCAACGCTACTCGAAAAGAATATTTAACATGATGACCTACATTGTTAGCAACACGGTTATCAACTTGTCATCGGTCATTTTCCAGAACTTGGAAACCATGGTGCTGACCAAGAAAGGTCTCGGTTATGCTCCTCACATAAGTCGGCTAATCCTCAAGTACCGTCCAGAATTTGGACCGGGCACGCCGGCATCCCCTTCGAACATTCTTGACATGGATGAGGTGGAAGACAAGCTTTCTAGGGTAGTCATTACATAAGTTATGTCTTTATTCCTTATGTATCTCTATGTCTAAACCGATCCATGTTCCGGTTTCTATCTTGTACTTTGTCTTCAATGAAAATCCATTTCAGTTTCATAACCGGGTCAAAAGTTGCAAAAACTCAGATCATTCATCTAACTAACCGGTTAAAATCGATAAACAAATTTGTATTCGTTGAACTATCCGGTCAAAGTTAAAACACCGCATCATTGCAGTTAACGAATCACATCAACTCATAAACGGTTTCAAGAAGAACCGATTAATCAAAAATTGCAAAAATCCGCCCAAGGTCTTTGGAGGGAAAAATTCCTGCCCAAATATCCCGCATTTGGTTTCCCGCCTTGGATTGCCGCCTTTTTGGCTTACCGCCTTCTTGATTACCGCCTTTTTGACTTGCCGCCCATTGATTGCCGCCTTTTTGGCTTGGAGGGAAAATTCTCGTCTAAAGGTGATGGGACGGTTTTCGACGGTTGGGATTCCAAACCGCACCTATAAATAGGGACCTTAGTCATTTTATTTCATTCTTACGCGATTCGAATTTATCTCTCTAGCTATCAACTCTCTTAAAATGGTTATCTTGCTCTCTCGATTCAATCCTCAACAATGGGTCGTGATTCCGCACTATTCAAACACATCGTCCAGGTGGACTTTGAAGAAATCAGGATAAATGGCTCGGCTCCGGCAAAGCAAGTATTATCCCGGATTTCGGAGTCCGTCCTCGAGTATTTTCTAGGCGGTCCTTTCATTCTATACAAGGAAGCGGTTGAGGAATTTTTCAGAACCGCATCTCTCACAGGAAGAACCATAACCGCAACCGTCAGCGGTCAACATTTCGAACTAACCGAAGAGTCGGTTGCTGAAATCCTACACCTACCAACAGATGGACGCAACATTACGACGGATCTAGATCGAGAAACCTTCGAGGCGGCTTGCCAGGTTCTCTCGGCAACCGCGGTTCCTGTAGAAGTTTCCGGAAAGAAGTCATCACTTCGACCGGAATACATACCGCTTTGTGACATCTTCCCCAAATCGGTCCAGGCAAGAGGGGGAAATTTCGACAACCTCACCAAGGCAAAAATCGAGATGCTTGCCGGTTTGCTAAACGACATAAATATTAACTGGGCGAAGGAGATTTTCCACAACCTAAAGAAAATGGTGATACCGGATTCCACTCGGTCATGGGGATACGCCATCCCACTCGGGAAGATCATGCTACACCACAACATCAACACCGGTCCGGGTGTTCTTCTTCCTTCAAGCAAAATCATAATGTTAGATAAATTCAGACCGGTTCAAATAAACCTAACTTAAACAAACTTCCCATGCAGGAACAAGGAACCGGACCGGATGAACAAGAGAACTGACTGAAGAAACCGAACCGGTCTAGCTACCAAACCGATCAAGAGTATTCGGAACGTGACCGCACAAAGGAAGGATCGGCCAAAGCTCAAAACCGGAACCATCAAACAGCCGATCATCCACAAGACAAGAATAATCGGAAGAAGTCCGGTTACATCACTACCAAAAGACATTCGGCCAAGTCAAGCGGCCGACCAGTACAGGAAGACAACTTGGGTATCTGTTGAGAATGATACCAAAGGAACAGACTGAATACTTCCATATCCATGCAAGTCTGAGGAAAGACTGTAGGCTGCAGAAAAAAACAGTACTACCGGATCCTTCCACTTCGGGATAAGCCAGAAAGGAAATCTTCAAAGTACAGACAACTGTCCAGACAACTGTCCAAACAGACAGTGCCTACATTGAGTAAAAGACAAACCCAGCAGGTCTGTCTTACAAACCGGAAGAACAGACTGGCAGGTCTGAGACGACCGCAGGTCTGAAACTCTGAAACACTGAATCACTGCACCTCTGATCAGCCAATCAGATTCAAGGCAGTGAAATATGACCGTTGGCATATTTCACCTATAAAAGGAGGCAGTTGCAGAAGAGTAAATGTGGGACATACATTGGGACAACGAGCGCTAAGAGCATTTACTACAAGTGATAAGAGTGTGCTGTTTTAGATAGCCTAAGTGTTGAAAGTTAAAGTGTATTTTACAATTTCGGTGTAAATTGTAAGAGTGTTATCGAGCAGGAAATAAGTCTCGATCGGCTTGTACTTGTATTCCTTAGTGAATATCCTTCTCGCGGTTTCGAGAGGAAGGGGTGACGTAGGAGTTTTATCTCCGAACATCCATAAAATTTGTTGTGTTATTTACTTTCTGCCGGCTTCATTATATAACCGACTAACTTAACCATACCGCTCCAAACCGACTCTATACTAACCATACCGAATATCCAGATTACCGAAACCAACCCACCATCTCCAAATCTTCATCATCCGAAACCGACCGTGCCTATCATACAAGCGTACCGCTTCAACCTGAAAGCAAACCTCTTCCGCGCTTGAACCTAGTTCAAGGGTTTGTGACAGGTTGTATAGTATTGAAACCCCGGTGTTAATCTCTAAACGGATTAACCACCACCCTACGAGTGTTAACTGCTAACCGGCTCAACCCCCGGTCCACCAGCGGCGACCTAGATCCTAACAATTGGTATCAGAGCAGTTAGTTTCAATACTCAAGCAAACATGTATCAGGATAGGCCTCCAATGCTAGAAGGTGATGACTTTGCCAACTTGAAGGCACGCATGCACCTGCACCTAGTCACCTTGGATGATGAAATGGAATCCATTCTAACTGAAGGACCGATATTCATTGATAAAGATAGAAAAGAATGGACGGCTGATGATAGGAGAAGGAACAATCTGGACAACCATGCAAGAAACCGGATCTCCAACAGCGTAGACAGAAACACTTATTGCAAGATCAGAGATTGCAAGACCGCGAAGGAGACATGGAACACGGTCATCCAGATTTTTGAAGGAAATGAAAGAACAAGGGAGAACAAAATAATGATGGCCACACAGAAGTTTGAAAGCATCAAAATGAAACCAGGAGAAACTATGAAGGAATACAGTGACCGGTTCACTGGTGTGTTAGATGAGTTAGCTACTCTGGGCAAGAAATATGACAACAAAGAGGTAGTTATGAAGGCTTTGAGATCTCTTCCAAGTGCCTGGGATATAAAGACGATGGTAATGAGGGAATCAAAGAGCCTACGTAAGATGAAACTATACGACGTATTCGAAGATTTAAAGGCATACGAGTTCGAAATGAAATCCAGAACTGAAGAGGAAGTTTCGGCCTCAACATCAACCAGAGCACTAATCACATCTACAGAACCGGCTGCACCTGCTCCTGCACCTGCACCGATACCGGTTCCTGCACCCGCACCTATTAGAACAGCCGAACAGTTTACTGAGGACGCCATGGCAATGCTCGCACAAAAGTTTGGGAGGTTCATGAAAAGGAGCCAACCGACAAACAACTACTATGGTGACAAATCCAATATAAGATGCTATAACTGTAACTGTTTGGGACACTTTAAGTGGGAATGCAGGAAACCAAGAAGAGACACCCAGAAACCGGACTATCAAAATGACAGAAACAATTACCAACAAGCCGGTGAAGGAAGTGAGGTACCGAAAGCACTGATAGCCGACGATGATGGAAGTTTGTGGGCTCGCAGTGACAGCGATGATGAGCTCATGTGCCTCATGGAAAATGAGGAACAGGTATTTGATTCTCCCTATGATGAATTTACTAAAGACGAGCTATATGAAGCATTGAATGACATGGTAGAAGAATATAAGAACCTACTGACCATGCTACCTAAGCACCTCAACATCAGAACCGATCCCATAGTACCTATTCCAATAGAACCAGAGGTACCCATCATAACCGAACCGGAAGTCATACAACCTGATGATACCCACACCTTAGAAACCGAGTTAGATCCTAAGATCGAACAACCTAGTGAACCGACTAGAGAACTAACCGAGGAAGAGAATGCCCGATTTCAATATACGATGGCCGCCTATAAGAGATCTAGCGATATAGTAAAGAATATGAATAAACACTACAGGCATCCTCGTTGTAAGCGTGGCCTAGGATACACAGGAAATAGCTCTAAAGACCGAAAACCCATAGAGAAAACAAGGCTTACAAAAGGAAACCTTCCTTTTATAAAATTTCTTAAGAGCACCTGGACAGCCGAAGAAGACCGAAATACACCAGACCATGTAGGACATTTGAAGGAAAACCGAAATACACCAGACCAAGTGTCAAAAGGACAGTTAAAACCCTAACAAAGAAGACCGTCCGGTTTATCAAAGTTTGGATACCTAAGGGACTAATCGCATGTGGACCCAAGTAAATGTGGGTACCAAACAGTTGTAAATATGTACATTTTGCAGGATCCAAAGAAACGGCTAGGAAACTCCGAATGGTTCTTGGACAGTGGTTGCTCCAGGCACATGACCGGAAATAGCAATTTACTAACCGACATCAGATCAGTAACCGGTGCTCTAATTACCTTCGGTGACAACTCAAAAGGTAAAACTGTGGGCAAGGGTAAGATTGTCCATGGTAATCTAACTATTGATAATGTACTTTTAGTTGAAAACCTAAGTTTTAACCTACTTAGTATTAGTCAGATGTGTGATGCTGGATACACGGTAGAATTCCTTAAACATGCATGTTTAGTTAAGAACTCTCAAGGCATCGTACTACTAACCGGAAATAGGATAGGTAACATTTACAAGGTAGACTGGAAAACCAGAGTAGAATATCCTATATGCATGATAGCTAAGACTGATCAAACCTGGCTGTGGCATAAGAGACTAAATCATTTAAACATGAAAACCTTAAACTACATTCGCGGTAAAAAGCTAGTTGAAGGTATTCCTGATATAGTGTTTAACCAGGATAAGGTCTGTTCAGCATGCCAAATGGGTAAACAAACTATGTCATCTTTTAAGAGTAAAGAAATATTCAATCTAGCCGATGCCTAGATCTTCTTCACATGGATTTATTTGGACCGATTCAGGTCATTAGCCTAGGAGGTATGCTCTACACCATGGTAGTTATTGATGATTATTCTAGATATACATGGGTAATATTTCTACCATCTAAACGTGAAACTGTATCAAACCTGATCACACTTCTTAAGCGTTTGCAAAATGAAAAATCAACTCGTATTAATAGCATTCGAAGCGATCGAGGTACCGAATTTACCAATAGTACATTAACTGCATATCTTGATGAATCCGGCATTAGACACGAGTTGTCTAGTGCTAGGACTCCTCAACAAAATGGCCTGGCCGAGAGAAGAAACCGGACTCTCAAGGAAGCCGCACGGTCCATGATAGCCGACTCCGGCATTGCTCAGAAATTTTGGGCTGAGGCTATCAATACTGCATGCCATACACAAAACCGATCTTTGATTAACAGATTTCACAACAAAACACCGTATGAGGTTTATTTTAACAGAGTTTCTAAACTCAAGTACCTCAGGATTTTCGGTTGTAAATGTTATATTCATATAAATGGTAAAACCCAACTCACCGCTTTTGATGCAAAGACCGATACCGGCATCATGCTTGGATACTCGGCAGTAAGTAAAGCATATAGAGTATATAATAATAGAACTGCAACCATGGAGGAAACAATTCATGTTGTTTTCGATGAATCGGTTGAAAGCAATACTGCTTCATGCTTTGATCTACACAACAGATTGGAAAATAACGATATTCATTCTGATAGTGAAGATGAGACTCCGGTCTTCAGGCGGTTTGTCCATGACCAAATGTGTAATATTGATACCCAGCCGGATCAAGCTGTTCTACAACAGGAAGCTGACACTTCGGTCCAATCCGAGGGAGTCGGTCGGTCTGACAATCTCGTTCAGCCTACCGACGTGTCTAGCCTTGGTCAAGTTACCGGTAATTTGGTAGACACTCCTGAACTGAATCTTAGAAGAAATAGTAAACATCCTGCTGAGCAAATTATAGGTGACCCTTCAGAACCTGTTCGAACTAGGAGTCAACTTCTGGAAGGATATTTTAACTCTGCTTTCATATCCCAGATTGAACCGAAAAGAATAGATGAAGCATTGTCAGATCCGGATTGGATCTTGGGAATGCAAGAAGAGCTAAACCAGTTCGAGAGTAGTAAAGTCTGGTACTTAGTTCCCAGACCGAAAGATCAATCGGTCATAGGAACAAGATGGGTATTCAGAAACAAACTCAATGAGGACGGTTTGGTCACGAGGAACAAAGCCAGATTAGTGGCTCAAGGTTACAAACAAGAAGAAGGCATTGACTTTGAAGAGTCATTTGCTCCTGTAGCCAGAATTGAAGCCATTAGGATCTTTCTAGCTTTTGCGGCCTTCAAAAACTTTAAGGTTTTTCAAATGGATGTTAAAAGTGCATTTCTGAACGGTGATCTACGTGAAGAAGTGTACGTTGAACAACCACCCGGTTTCAAAAATGCTGCATTTCCAAACCATGTATACCGGATGAACAAAGCTTTATACGGTCTAAAGTAAGCAACTAGAGCCTGGTATGATACATTAACCGCATTTCTATTAGAACATGACTTCACCATCGGTTCGGTGGATAAAACTTTGTTTAAGTTTGAAAAGAAGGAACACATCCTACTTGTTTAGATTTATGTAGATGATATTATTTTCGGTTCCACTGACCCCAAGCTTTGTGACAAATTCTCAAAAATGATGACTGACAAGTTTGAAATGAGTATGATGGGAGAATTAAGTTTCTTCCTAGGTCTTCAGGTTAAACAACTTAAAGAAGGAACATTCATCAGTCAACCTAAATATACCAAGGAGCTGCTAAAGAAATTCGGTATGGACACTTGCTCCTCGGCGGCTACTCCAATGAGCTCATCCATTAAACTGGACAGAGATGATGAGGTCCAATCAGTAGACCAGATTGCATACCGGGGCATGATCGGCTCCCTACTGTACCTGACAGCGAGTAGACCGGACATCCTGTTTGCAGTTGGTGTTTGTGGGAGATTTCAAGCAAATCCAAAGCAATCCCACTACACAGCCGCAAAGAGGATAATAAAGTATCTGAAAGGCACTCCGGATGTCGGTCTGTGGTACCCAAAAGACTCATCCTTTAATCTAACAAGCTACTCAGACGCAGATTATGCAGGATGCAAGATCGACAGGAAAAGCACCAGTGGAACATGTCAGTTCCTAGGTGACCGACTGGTGTCATGGCACAACAAGAAACAGACATCGGTGGCTACATCAACCGCGGAGGCTGAATACTTGGCGGCCGGAAGTTGCTGTTCTCAACTCCTCTGGATCCAACAGCAGCTGAAGGACTTCGGTATCATAGCCGAAGAATCCCCGATCTTCTGTGACAACACAAGTGCCATTGCGATCACCTACAACCCGGTTCTCCACTCCAGAACCAAGCACATCGACATAAGGCATCATTTCATTCGGGAGCATGTCACGCTGAAGCATATCCGGCTGGAATACGTACCGACCGATCAACAAGTAGCCGATATCTTCACAAAGCCGCTACAGGAAGCTAAGTTTTCTCAATTCAGGCTTACTCTCGGCTTAACCGATATTAGCCAAATCCTTCCAAAGGATGCTTAAAGGGAAACCGGTTCAGACAGACAAACCGGTAACTCTTCCTAAGATGTCGAACTTCGAATCTTCAGGGTGTTTGTGGAAGAACCGCCCAGTCTATCAGATAGAGTAAACCGACCGGCTACTTGGTGCATGCACCAAATAACCGCATCGGGATGAACAACTGATACCTGACCGGTTCGGAAGCAGGTTACCCTAGATTATTTGAATTTCAAACAGAAGAGGAATAGTTATCAAAGGTTAAAGATATCTGCTCTGCAGCATTACCCTATCAAAGTAACATGGTCGCGCCTAAAAAGACGTGAAGATCTTTTGATATCTTTCACGGTTCAGGCCTATGACCGACACCTAGACTGCAAACTTGCCTATTTCGTGCAAAAGCTCTTATCCTGCAGATATTAGACATCATCCCATTTAATGCCTGGACAATAGGATAGCCCCTAAACTAATATTTAAGTGAAGCAAACGCTCACCTCAACACTCACAAGTCACAAGAACATCCTCTCACTAAGGCAACCTAACCATGTCTCAATTCCCAAACATCCTCCAAGTCGATTTTGAATCCTGCTCCGGTACCGAACACTATGAGGTGTATCGGATGATCAAGAAACTGGAAGATACTGGACTCCAGTATTTTCTGGATGACAAGCAAACTATCTATCCTGAATCCGTCTTGGAATTTTACTATAATGCCAGGGTATTCCGGGGCACACCCCACTTTGATACCCACATCCAATCAAAGGTTGGGGGTATAATCTTCGACTTCACCGAGCAGGACTTCGCTCGGTGCTTCGGTCTGCCCAAGCAAGGGATCACAGACCTCAACCCTCCGGCCGATATTAAGGCAGAGGTCTCCCTCTCCCTTGCCCGGTCAGATGAGCCTGTTGATGATCATGGCTCTAAGTCTCTCTTGAGGGCTGAGTATCAGCTCCTCAATGATGTAATAGGAAGGGGCATCTTTGGAAGAGATGTCACCAACACCTATTGCGCGGCAAATTTCAACATGATGGCGGCCATCATCACAAGCACGCCGGTCAACTGGTCCCGGGTGCTATTCGACACTCTCATCTGGATGGTCAACATCCGGTCGGTCGGTCTTATTCCGCAAATAAGCACCCTTCTGGTGGAACTTGGTGTTCCAACTTGTCCTGGCGAGGGTTTGAACCAGGCCCATGTGCTAACCAGAGAGACGACCGATTCTTTCTATGATCGGTTTGAGAGAGAATAGAGGAGGAGGAACTTCAACCTCCCTCAAGAATTCAATCCCCGCGCCCGCTAAGTTACTCCTTCCTGCATCCGGTCGTTTTGCAGCATGTACCGGATGTATTCTTAACCAACCCAAAGTTTGATCATATCGGCTTCATCCATGTCTATTTCAGTTTTATTTATGTTTTTCTTGATTTCATCGCTCCTGCATGCCATTTTTCGGCATTGTCTCTACTACTTTCGATTTCTATCTAATTAATATCGGTTATGTGTTAAATGCATTTAAGATAATCCCAATTAATGAGATAACTCCCAACTACCCGCACAGTCAATATCCAACCGAACAGGTTACTTCCCAACTACCACTTACCTAGGACCTTGCAATTTGCCCCTTCCCCATGCGCCTTGAAAAGGTAAAGATTCCTTCCCTTAATAAGACAAAACTGACCATCAATGCTTAGATTTTCCCTCCAAAACCGATCCTATATAAGGAGCCTTCCTCTCCTCATTCTATCACATCCGAAAGCACAAGATCACATTTGACACTCTTGAATCCCGTTTCTCTCTCTCTATACCGAAACCATGCCGAGCAGAACTCTGGGAAACTTTCTATGCATCGATTTCGAATCTTGCACGGACATAAGGGATTGCACTACTAAGGAGAAATTCATGTATGACTCCCTTGCTGAAACCGGTCTTCAACCGTTTCTTGAAGAGGCCGGTCCTATTCTTCTAGACGATGTCAAGGCCTTCTTTCGAAGCGCCTGCATCAGGGAGAAGTATATCGTCTCTATTGTCAGAGACCACACGTTCTGGATTGACGAGGATGAATTTGCCTCACTCTTCGGTCTACCCACTGAAGGTTTCTCTGACTTTCCGGCTATTCAGGATCTTGCGGGATTTGAAACCGCGCAATATCTGTCGGCCACTCCCTCTCCGGTAGAAAATTTTGGGCCAAAAACCCGACTTGCTAGTCACGGTCAGCTACTGCTAGAAATCGTGACCCGGTCAATTCTGTGTCAGTCACCTAATCAACGGTATTCCAGGAATACCTATAACATCATGACCAACATTCTCTACAAATCGGCCATCAACTGGTCATCGGTCATATGGGAAAATTTAAAGAATATGGTGCTGACCAAGAAAGGTCTCGGGTATGCACCGCATATCAGCAAGTTGATTCTTGGGTACCGACCAGAGTTCGGACCGGGCACACCGGCTTCTTCTTCAAACGTCCTCAACAGTAATTCGGCAAGAGAACGACTCTGGCGAATGTCTTTTGAATAGGCTGTATTTTAAATTGTTTCTGTATGCCTATCTCTGTACCGAATCCTATCATCGGTTTCCTTTCTCTGCTATCTCTTGAATTTTAATATCTTTTCCGTTTAAATGACCATGTACTCTCAATTCCTTGAACATTTTTCTAAGTAACCGGTTCACATCTTCCACCTACAACCGGGTTCCTTTTCGGTCACATGAAATCTGACTAATTTGTTAAACACTCTAAACAATCAATTGAACTTAGAAACCGCTCAATCATTCGGCCTCAAAGAAAAGAATGTGTCATCCATGACATAGGCAAAAGGATTTTGGAGGGAAATTTCCCGCCCAAAATTGCCGCCCCCTGTTTTCGCTTTACCGCCCACAATTAGGCGCCTTTTCATCTTGGAGGGAAAATTCCCGTCCTTAATGATGGGACGGTTGGGTTTCCAAACCGCGTCTATAAAAGGGGCCTTCGGTCATTTTCTTTCATTCTCACGCGAATTCACTTTCTCTCTCTAAGCTTTCTAAACTCTTTGAAGCGGTTTTCTCTCATTCTCAAACTCTTTAACATGGGTCGTGATTCGGCATTGTTCAAACTCTACTCTCAAGTGGATTTCGAGGAAATCCGGCTGAATGGGACGACCGAGGCGAAAGTAGTCATTGATCGGCTGATTAAAACCGGTCTGGGATATTTCCTAGGCGGTCCTCACGTCATTTACAAAGATGCGGTCGAGGAGTTCTTCAACACCGCAATCATCGCTTACGACAAGATCATCGCGACGGTTTGTGGTTCCCAAATCGAGATCACCGAAGCATTGGTGGCCGAAAGCTTGCATCTCCCAACAACTGGCCAGGATGCAACGGAAGAAATAGAGCAGGACACCTTTGAGGCGGCTTGCCACATTTTATCAGCAACCACTGAGCCGATCACAACATCCGGGAGTAAACAAATGCTGAGGCCGGAGTATATCCCGGCATGTGACATTTTCGCCAGAGCGATACTGGCGAGGGGAGGAAACTTCAGCAACCTCACCAAAAACAAAATCAAGATGTTGATCGGTCTGATGGAAGGAAAAGAGGTCAACTGGGCAAGATCAGTGTTCGGCAACCTCATGGACATGGTGAAACCGGATTCAACCCGGTCGTGGGGATACGCCGTGCCCCTCGGAAAGATCTTCCTCCACTTGAACCTCAACGTCGGTCCCGGTGTTGCGGTAGCAAAACGTTGCCTCATTAGATCGAGGCAATTCCTTCCAAGAACGCAGCCGGCCTCCAGTTCCACAGGTGGCCGAAAGAAGAAAGTCGCAAAGAAAGATGCCCCGGCAAAAGCAAAGACCGGAGGAAAGGGGAAAGAAAAGATAACCTTCGTAGACCCACCACAACAAACAGAAGATGAGGAGTGGGCCCCTGAGGAAACCGACACGGAGAGGACCGATGATAGAACGGTCAATGACGACGATCATTCGGCTCGGAGTCCGAACGATGCCAAACAAAACGCCAATCCTGAGACCACCGAGGGTGAAGAAGGGGTTGATAAAGGAGCCAATAATGAAGGCTACAACACGACGATGGAAGAGGCCGACGAGGCCGAGGCCGAAAGATTAGCCCAGAAAATCTTTCAGGGCATTAACAAGCGAGACGAGGACGTTATAGACCTATATTTGGAGTGGCATGAGCACCGGTTCAGTACAAAATATAAAGAAATCCTACCGAGCTTCACGCAAAAGGATTGCATCGACAGATTGGAGGAAGTAGAGGACCTGATCTTGCGCCTCACAAAATCCAACACAATTCAGGAGGTACAAAGCCGAACCTGTCTCCTGATACCGAGAAGCCATCTTCGGAAAATAAGAAAGCGCATCCGGAAAATTAAGGAATAGTATAACGAGGGGGGATCGGTGGACACCGTAGCACCGCGGGTGTTAACAAAGCTTGCAAAAGGCAAACTGGAAATACTTCAAGAAATAGAGCGGCTGGAAGCAATATGCAACCAAAAGCAAGTACCGGTCTATACTGCTCCGGTAATCGAACAATTTCCAGTTAACTGTCCAACACCTCCAAGGGAGGTTGAGGTACCAATTTCAGAGGTTGAGGTACCGATCTTAGAGGTTGAGGTACCGATATTAGAAGTTGAGGTACCGACCTTAGAGGATGCGGCACAATTAGAACTTCCAAATGAAAATGCTGCACCGATAGTTTCCAGTGACAGAGCCGATCCTGATCCCACCGAGCACTCGCCTCCCCCACCACCGGAAGTCACCGTTTCGGACCCTCCTAAAGAATGGGCTGCTAAAGAATGGGTTGAGGACCGACTTCAGAAGCTTGAAGCATCCATATCAGAACGGATCGATGACCGCGTACAAGAACACGACGTGTCCAAGCTTCAACCATTCAAGGATAGATGCAACAACATAATTGATTCGGCCATGAAGTTCACCGACGTGACAAAGCAGCTGCTGAATCAACATCAAGCACGTCTCTCAGAACTCGGCGCCGGTCTGTGGGAAGAGGCCGGTGAGCGCGAAAAATGTGTTCAGCGAACCGCAACTCTGGAGGATGTGACCTCCAACTTAAAGAAGGATTTCGAACGGGTCGACACGACAATCGACCGGGTCTCAGTACTCGAAAAGACAAACGAAAGTCTCGTGGCCGAAGTAAAGGCACTTACCGAACAGATTGCCGAAATTCTAAAGGCTAAGGAGAACGCGGACGCCGCGGCTATAGAGGCGGATGCTCAAGTGACTAAAAGGGTCCAGGATGCGCTGGACGCCGAAGCTAGCAAAGATAAAGAGGCGCCGCGATCGTCTCAACTGACCGAAGCGGAATTGGAAGCCGCACGAATTCAAAGAGGAGAGGCCATGTTCCTAGGGTTTGCTGATAAAGTGGCCAACCGAGCTGCGGAGGATGCCGCACGATTGAAAGAGCAAAAACGGAAGCTGGCCGAATTCGCAAAGGAAAACGAGAAGAAGAAGAAGGCGGCCGCCTCCGCTTCAGCACCGAAAAAGAGACGGAGGGAGGCTCCTAAGAAAGTTCAGATAGCCGAGATGTTCAATGAAATATCTGAACCGGTCACTACGGGTACATCGCAGCAAGCCGACCTAGTCGAGGACGAAGTCGAAGAACAGCTGCGGTCCCGGTCTAAAAGGCAATGATCCTCCCAACAGACCAGGCAACAACAACCGAAGAAAAAGAAGAGTGCCTATGACTTCACAGACTCTGAATAGGGACTATCCTTCTTTTCTTATTGGTCTTAGTGTCTCTATATGTTTTGTCTTTTCCGGTCATCTATAAATACATATAAAGTTATTTTTGAATCCGGCCTTATTTTGCATTTCTACTTAGTTTTGATAATTTTAAATAAAATAATCAAAAAGGGAGAAATTGATAGATAAAAGATAAAGACTCTTCCAAAACTTCTCTCTCAAATTTTTTTCGAAAATTCTCTAAGTCTTTTTCAAAAACCGGCCAAACAAAACAACCGGCCTACGGTTGCAAACTTACATGATTTTGATAATTTTAAATAAAATAATCAAAAAGGGAGAAATTGTTAGATAAATTCAGACCGGTTCAAATAAACCTAACTTAAACAAACTTCCCATGCAGGAACAAGGAACCGGACCGGATGAACAAGAGAACTGACTGAAGAAACCGAACCGGTCTAGCTACCAAACCGATCAAGAGTATTCGGAACGTGACCGCACAAAGGAAGGATCGGCCAAAGCTCAAAACCGGAACCATCAAACAGCCGATCATCTATAAGACAAGAATAATCGGAAGAAGTCCGGTTACATCACTACCAAAAGACATTCGACCAAGTCAAGCGGCCGACCAGTACAGGAAGACAACTTGGGTATCTGTTGAGAATGATACCAAAGGAACAGACTGAATACTTCCATATCCATGCAAGTCTGAGGAAAGACTGTAGGCTGCAGAAAAAAAACCAGTACTACCGGATCCTTCCACTTCGGGATAAGCCAGAAAGGAAATCTTCAAAGTACAGACAACTGTCCAAACAGACAGTGCCTACATTGAGTAAAAGACAAACCCAGCAGGTCTGTCTTACAAACCGGAAGAACAGACCGGCAGGTCTGAGACGACCGCAGGTCTGAAACTCTAAACACTGAATCACTGCACCTCTGATCAGCCAATCAGATTCAAGGCAGTGAAATATGACCGTTGGCATATTTCACCTATAAAAGGAGGCAGTTGCAGAAGAGTAAATGTGAGACATACATTGGGACAACGAGCGCTAAGAGCATTTACTACAAGTGATAAGAGTGTGCTGTTTTAAATAGCCTAAGTGTTGAAAGTTAAAGTGTATTTTACAATTTCAGTGTAAATTGTAAGAGTGTTATCGAGCAGGAAATAAGTCTCGATCGGCTTGTACTTGTATTCCTTAGTGAATATCCTTCTCGCGGTTTCGAGAGGAAGGGGTGACGTAGGAGTTTTATCTCCGAACATCCATAAAATCTGTTGTGTTATTTACTTTCTGCCGGCTTCATTATATAACCGACTAACTTAACCATACCGCTCCAAACCGACTCTATACTAACCATACCGAATATCCAGATTACCGAAACCAACCCACCATCTCCAAATCTTCATCATCCGAAACCGACCGTGCCTATCATACAAGCGTACCGCTTCAACCTGAAAGCAAACCTCTTCCGCGCTTGAACCTAGTTCAAGGGTTTGTGATAGGTTGTGTAGTATTGAAACCCCGGTGTTAATCTCTAAACGGATTAACCACCACCCTACGAGTGTTAACCGCTAACCGGCTCAACCCCCGGTCCACCAGCGGCGACCTAGATCCTAACACATAAGGTCTCGCCAATTTTTGGAAAAGAAGAAGAAAGCCCCCGGTTCTAAAGAGGGTCGAAAGAAGAGGTCTGCCAATAAGAAACCGGCTCCGGTAAAGGGCAGATCCGGGAGCAAGAAGGACAAACAATCGATAGAATTCGCAGATCCGCCCTCTGAAACGCAAAATGAGGACGATTCAACCTCCAGCTCCGAACGAACGGCTTCCCATAATACCGAAGAAAATCTGTCCGGCAAAGAAAAAGGACCGATAGAAGAGGAACAATCGGCTAGTCTTGAACATGAAGATATCGGTGCGGACGGCCCTGGGGAGGAAGACGTTCACGATAACAACAACCAGAAGATGGCCGAGAATGTAGTACGCAGAATCATGGAGGAAATCAATCTGCAAGCTCATGAGGCATCCGAAGTATACTGTGAATGGTTCCGGTACCGATGTGACAAATTCTTCAAAAATATGCTACCGGGCCTAACCACTGGACAAAGATTCGAAAGGTTGATGGAGATAGAGGAAGACGTCATCAGCCTAACAAAAGCTAAGGATCCCAACGAAGCCTTGGACCGACACGCAATAGTGGAACCGCGTGCTCGGCTACAAAAGCTAACCGAACATATGCGAAAGCTTACAGAAAGGTATATTCCAGGAGCACCGAAGTCTCAACTACAACTCTTGGTATTGGAGTTACTTGCGGTCAAGAAAGGAGAATTCATCGACGAAGTTGCGCGGCTTGAAGCGGTGCGCGAACAGCAAAATACAACGCACTCTCCAACTCTTGAGGATGTTGACGGTCACAATCCAGGCGATAAGTCTCCTCCAGCGGATCGGACGATCGACATAACCGATGATAGGACAGAGCCTCCTCTAACCGACAATCTTGAATCTGATCAGGACCGGGATTCAGAACCGGCCATTACAGAAGGGAAGGTCACAACTATCATCAACGAATTTGCCAACACTATGGTTCGACCGTGGAAGAAGAAAATTAAGAAAGTCGTGATTCAAACAATCAAGTTGGCTGAAACAACAAGGGATGATCTTGTGAAGGCAAACGAGCGGATCACATCGGTCGAAACCAACTACGGTGAAGCCGATGTTCGGTACGGTGATCATCTCAAGCGAACTATAGCCTTGGAGGAAATGACTCCAAAGTTGGCGGATGACCTCAAGTCGGTCAACCAAAGGGTAGTGGAGTTGGAACGATCTCAAGAAAAGACCGAGAAACAACTGACAAAGGTCGATGAGGACCTGGGGCGGTCAAGCGCCCAAAACGGTTCAACACTCGACAGGGTCGAAAGCCTTGAAAAGAAGAATGCAAGTCTTGAGGAGCGAAACGACAAACTTGAAGCCGACCTCAAGGCGGTCACCGAACAGGTGAATGAACTGATAAATGCCAAGATTGCTGCCGATAAAGCGGTTGAGGAGGCAAACGCTCATGCGGCTAAGAAACTCCAGGATGCGCTGGATGAGCAGAACCGAACACAGAAGGAGGCACCACGGTCTAATGCGAAGTTCAACGAACGCTTACGGATATTAACGACCAAAAATCCGGAACTCGCAAAATCCATAGCAGCTCGAGAAGCCAAGGAGGCAAAGCGGTTCAACCTGAGAAACAAATGTTCTACGAATATGCAAAAGCTCACAAGAAGACCCAGACGGCTCCCTCCTCTTCGGCTCCGGCAACACGAAAACGGAAAGTTCCTTCGAAGAAGGCTCAAGTCGCCGAGATGCTGGAAAGAATTACCGAGACAGTTGTTGACCCTCCACCAAACCCGGCCTTGCAAACCGAGGATGACTTCGAAGAGGATCTCGAGCCGCAACCCACAAGACAGCGAGTCTTCGATGCAATTCCAGTCAGAACGGTCGGTCAACCGTTCCCTCCTCACCCGGACACCTCAGGATCTGGAGGTTCCTCTTCAAGGTCGGCTCAATCGGCTAAGGGACAACCAACAGATGACCTGATGGAAGACTTCCTGCCATCCAGATTGAACTAGGGGCTTTCTTTTCTATCTTCACTTATGTTTATTTCGGTTTCTACATATATTATATTTTGCCTTTTTGCGGTTATCTTTATTTATATATATAGTTATTTTTGGAAAACCGGCCTACATCTGCAATCTTACATAATTTTGATAATTTTAAATAAAATAATCAAAAAGGAGAAATTGATAAGATAAAAGATAGAATTTTTCAAAAAAAATTTTCAAAATTTTTCCAAAATTTTTTGAAAAATCCTCCCAAGTCAGTTTCCAAAAATCCGGCCAAATAAAACAAAACCGGCCTACGTCTGCAATCTTACATAATTTTGATAATTTTAAATAAAATAATCAAAAAGGGAGAAATTGTTAGATAAAATTAAACCGGTTAATAGAACTTAACACAAATAAACTTCCTATGTAGGAACAGACAAAGAACTGGACCGGTCAAATCACTAAACCGGTTAAGAAACTCAACCGGTCAAACACCTAAACTGACCAGAAACATGACCGCACAAAGAAGGCAAGATCGGTCAAAACAAGAAGGCCGGAAACACTAGACAGTCGGTCATTTAGAAGCCAAGGAATAACCGGAAGCCATCCGGTTAACACAAATAACCGACCAGCATAAGAAGATACTTCGGGTATCTGTTGAGAATGATACCAAAGGAACAGACTGAACATTTCCATATTCATACAAGTCTGAGGAATGTCTGCAGGCTGCAGAAAACCGTCTACAAGATCTTTCCACTTCAGGATAAATCAAAAAGACAATCTTCCAAGTACAGACAACTGTCTAACCGACAGTTACCACATTGAGTAAAAGACAAACCTAGCCGGTTTGACCTACATACTGGAAGAATAGACCGCTAGGTCTGAAAAGTTGACCGCTAGGTCTGAATCACTAAACCTCTGCTCAACCAATCAAATTCAAGGAAATGAAATGTGACCGTTGGCACATTTCACCTATAAAAGGAGTAGCTGAAGAGGAGTAAATGCGGGACACAGTGGACAATTAATTTACAAGTGATAAGATTGTGTTCTATCTCTAGAAAGCTTAAGCGCTAAGTTGAAGTGTGTATTTACAATTTCGGTTAAAATTGTACGAGTGTTATCGAGCAGGAAATAAGTCTCGATCGGATTGTGTTTGTATTCCTTAGTGAATATCCTTCTTGCGGTTTCGAGAGGAAGGGGTGACGTAGGAGCTTTATCTCCGAACATCCATAAAAACCTGTCTTGTTATTTACTTTCTGCCTGTTCTACATTCTAACCGATCTGTACTAACCCATTTACACCGCTATAACCGATTCAACACTACCCAAACCGAATCACTAAGATCCAAAAACCAACCCAGCAACTTCCAAGCCTGTCTTATCCAAAACCGGTTCTGCCTATCTCGTGAGTGTGCTGCTTCAACCTGAAACAAACCTCTTCCGCGCTTGAACCTGGTTCAAGGGTTTGTGACAGTTTGTGTAGTATTGAAACCTCGGAATTAATCTTTAACCGGATTAATCACCACCTTTGAGTGAGACACGCTAATCGGCCCAACCTCGGTCCTCCAGCCGCGACCTAGATCCTAACAACATGTCTGCCATGTGTTCAAACCGGCTAAGTGCATGTCTGCCATGTGTCCAAACCGGCTTGTGCATGTCTTCCATGTGTCAACCGGCACGACTTCCAGTGACCAATCTCCTAAAGAGAGAAAATATGACCTTTGTCATCTTTTCACTATAAAAGGAAGCTGGATCATTTTAAGAAAAAAGAGCTCTCGCGCGAACACCCAAATACGCGTGAAATTTCTACGAAAAAGATTATTCAAGAGAGAAGAAATAGAAAACAAAAGATCTTACGCATAAGTGATTGAAATTTCGAAAGTGTTTGTGTATTGTGTGTGTATTTTACCAAGTGTAAAAAGTTATTGTATTACATCATAGTGAGTGGTGTAACCGATGAGTAGCGATTAAGGCTCGTTCGGCATTGTGTGAGTGTTGTAACATTCAACTTAGTGGAGATCCTTCTCATAATCCGAGAAGAAGGGGTGACGTAGGAGGGTTTGCTCCGAACATTCATAAAAAATCTTGTCTCGTGTCATTTTTTTATTTCTAGCTTACTCACTCTAAAAACCGAACTATTACCAACCTAAACATAATCCTTAACCAAACCGTTTCATATATTCCATCTAACCGATTCCTTGTTAATCTCATCAAAACTAAGTCGTGTGCGTTGCTTCAAGCTGAAATAGACATTTCCGCCCTTGAACCCGGTTCAAGAGTCTGTAACAACTTGCGTAGTGTTAAGAACGGTTTTAGTTTTTAACCGGACTATCACCAAATTGTGTTGTGTGTTGTGTAAGCAGCTACCCTTCCTGAACCGGAACACCCCGGTCCTCCAAGGGCGTCCCCGATCCTAACAAGTGGTAACAGAGAGAGGTTCTTAACACTCTAGCAAACGAATATCATCATGTCTTTCATCAACGAGCCCCCCATGTTCTGCATCGAAGAATATGTTGATTGGAAGATACGGATGGAAGTGCATTTGGCCTCACATGACGATGACATGTGGTATGTTATTACTGATGGTTGATAAAGATTGATAAGCCAAGATACAAATGGATAACGGATGATAAGAAGATGAATAACCTAGATAATGTTGCCAAAAACATTTTGTTCAAGTCGTTGGACAGAAACATGTTTAGTAAGATCAAGTTGTACTCTTCTGCTAAAGAAATTTGGGAGAAGTTGATCCAACTATATAAGGGCAGCGACCAAATAAAGGAGAACCGGAAAGAGCATAAGGCTCTGATAGCTACTGAAATCAATAGCAAATGGGCCGATAGCGATTCAGACGACTCATCATCCAGTGACGGTGATGATAAAGCTGATACATGCTTCGCGGCTGAGAAAGAATCTGAGGTATTCGACTTTTCTTCTGAAGAATTTACTAAAGAAGACTTAGTTATTGCACTCAACGATATGGTCGCTGAGTTAAAAAACTTGTCTTTTCTCATACCAACCCGGACAAAATATGAAACCGGAGAGTCAAGTGGTACCGCTGGTGAGCCAAGCGGAACCATGACTTTCGAACCGGTTGGACTATCCTTAGAGAATGAGAAGCTCAAGGAGACAGTCCAATCGTTAACTGAAGAAAATGAGAGAATCAAATATGTCACGGCTTCTTGGAAGATATCTAGTGAAGCGGTAAGCCAGATGTCTAATTACCAAAGACATCCCAAATGTAAATTTGGTATTGGTTATAACAAATCCGTCACTCACAATCATTCCAACGGGATGAAACTCACAAAAGACAATCTTCCTTTTTGATTACTTAGAATTGTCTATCGTTCCTTGTTAGGATCGGGGACGCCTTTGGAGGACTGGGGTGTTCCGATTTCGATAGGGTAGCCGCTTACAACAACACAACACACTTTGGTGATAGTCTGGTTAAAACCGTTCTTCACACTACGCAAGCTGTTACGGACTCTTGAACCGGGTTCAAGGGCGAAAATGTCTATTTCAGCTTGAAGCAACGCACACGACTTAGTTTTGATGAGATTAACAAGGAATCGGTTAGATGGAATATATGGACCGGTTTGGTTAAGGATTATGTTTAGGTTGGTAATAGTTTGGTTTTTAGAGTGAGTAAGCCGAAAATAAAAGAAATGACACGAGACAAGAATTTTTATGAATATACGGAGCAAACTCTCCTACGTCACCCCTTCTTCTCAGATTATGAGAAGGATCTCCACTAACTTGAATGTTACAACACTCACACAATGTCGAACGAGCCTTAATCGCTACTCGTCGGTTACACCACTCACTATGATGTAATACAATAACTTTTTACACTTGGTAAAATACACACACAATACACAAACACTTTCGGAATTTCAATCACTTATGCGTAAGATCTTTTGTTTTCTGTTTCTTCTCTCTTGAATAATATTTTTCGTAGAAATTTCACGCATATTTGCGTGTTCGCGCGAGAGCTCTTTTTTTCTTGAAATGATCCAGCTTTCTTTTATAGTGAAAAGATGACAAAGGTCATATTTTCTCTCTCTAGGAGATTGGTCACTGGAAGCCGTGCCGGTTGACACATGGATGACATGCATAAGCCGGTTTGGACACATGGCAGACATGCACTTAGCTGGTTTGGACACATGGCAGACATGCACTTAGCCGGTTTGCATTTTGGACACATGGCAGACATGCACTAAGCCGGTTTGGACACATGGCAGACATGCATAAGCCGGTTTGGACACATGGCAGACATGCATAAGCCTTCGTTTTTCTCTCTTACATATTCCCAAGGAATATTGTAATAATTATTTTGCCCCATGCCTAGTTTCTTCTCTTTCATATTCCCAAGAATATTGTAATCATTATCTTGCCCCATGCCTAGTTTCTTCTCTTTCTTACATATTCCCAATGAATATTTTGTTTGTCTTAACACGTTATCTTCAAGATATTCATATTTTAGAATCATTTGCCCGTTGCAACTCAACCGGTCTTGAACTTGAACCGTTCCGGATTTCTGCACAAAGGTTGAACCTGTCCGGATTTCATCTCAAACCTAAGAGTATTTATTAGCCGGAGTTGATGGCAATTAATAACTAGAGCATATTTATGACTGGAGCGGCTGCATTTAATCAACCGGAACATTTATGACCGAGCGACTGCATTTAATCAAGCGAAGAATTTATGACCGAGCAGCTGCATTTAATCAACTGGAGCATTTAATAAACCGGAACTCATTTATGACCGAGTGGCTGCATTAAGTGTCGGTTGACCGGAGCCTTCTTTCATTAAATGTCTGTTTGACCGATCTCCTAACTGATCTCTAGTTGACCAACCGGCTGACTGAACTTCTTGGCCGAACCGGTTGACCGAGCTTTTACTTCAAACCGAAGTCAAACAACTGAACGATATATATATTTCCAACCGAACGGATTTTGCTCAATTTCCCTAAAATAGCAAAACTTTAAATATTATTTTGCAGTCGGTGAGATTTCATCCTTGGTCACCTGTGGGACAGGCAGAGATGTTTACCACTATGCTATAGCAGCTGCTTGTTATATTTAAACCAATTAATATACTTGATATGAATTAACGGTTTTTAACATATTTATTTGAACTTAATTTATCTATTCATTAAACCTTTCATAAGTTTTAACAATTATTTTCTAACAATTTATCCCTTTTTGATTATTTAGAATAAAAATTCAAAAATTGTAATGTGTGGCCGGTTTAAAATTAATGTACTTAATTTTTTTTTATCAATTTCTCCCTTTTTGATTATTTAGAATAAATATTCAAAAATTGTAATGTGTGGCCGGTTTAAAATTAACTTACTTACTTTTTCTAACAATTTCTCGCTTTTTGATTATTTAGAATAAATATTCAAAAATTGTAATGTGTGGCCGGTTTAAAATTAACTTACTTAATTTTTTTTACACCAATCCCCTTGGTTCCAACTTTAGATGGAACAGAAATCATCCACCAGAGCTGATAATCGGAAATCATTTCTCTCCTCGAAGGACAAGACGTCAACTGATGGATGAAATGGCCAATTCTGCATTTATTTCTCAAATTGAACCAAAGAAGATTGGTGAAGCTATAGTTGATCCAGATTGGATCAACGCTATGCAAGAGGAGTTAAATCAATTTGATAGAAATAAAGTGTGGTATCTTACTCCTAGACCAACTAACAAGTCAGACATAGGAACAAAATGGGTATTTAGAAACAAACTTAGTGAAGATGGCTTAGTCATTAAAAACAAAGCTCGTTTAGTTGCTCAAGGATACAGACAAGAGGAAGGTATTGATTTTGATGAGTCTTTTGCATCAGTTACAAGACTAGAGGCAATCATAATCTTCCTAGCATATGCATCATTTAAGAACTTTAAAGTCTTTCAAATAGATGTGAAAAGTGCATTCTTAAATGGAAAATTAAGTGAAGAAGTATATGTTGAGCAACCTCTTGGTTTCGTATATCATGTTTTTCCAAATCATGTTTATAGGCTTAGCAAAGCATTGTAAGGTCTAAAACAAGCTCCTAGAGCTTGGTATGACACTTTAACCAATTACTTGTTTGATCATGATTTTGTTGTTGGAACAGTGGATAAAACCTTGTTTAGATGTACTAAAGATTCTCACATATTACTTGTTCAGATATATGTTGATGACATTATTTTTGGGTCAACTAATCCCAAAATGTGTGAGAAATTTGCCAAACTGATGCAGGATAGGTTTGAAATGAGCATAATGGGAGAACTTACATTCTTCCTTGGGCTTCAGATCCGTCAGCTGGAAAATGAAACTTTCATCAACCAGGCCAAATACACCAAAGAATTGCTAAAGAAGTTTGGTTTGGAGAACTGTTCCGCAGAAGCTACTCCAATGAGTTCTTTAGTTAAATTGGATAAAGATGAATGAGGCCAAAGTGTCGATGTAACAGCATATAGAGGACTAATCGGTTTTTTGCTATATGTAACTGCTAGCAGGCCAGACATTCAATTTGTTGTTGGTGTTTGTGGCAGATTTCAGGCTGATCCTAAACTCTCTCATTTTACTGCTGCTAAACGTATTCTTAAATACTTGAAGGGAACTCAAAATGTGGGACTGTGGTATCCGAAGGATTCCAGTTTCAATTTAATTAGTTTCTCAGATGTAGATTATGCAGGATGCAAAATTGATAGACAAAGCACAAGTGGAACTTGCTAGTTCCTTGGAGATCGTCTAATCACATGGTTCTGCAAGAAGCAGACGTCGTCGCCACGTCTACAGCAGAAGCAGAGTATCTTGCAGCTGGTAGTTATTGCTCCCAAGTCTTGTGGATTCAACAACAGCTCAGAGACTATGGGATTGAGGCTGATGAATATCTAATTTTCTGCGACAACACAAGTGCTATTGCAATCTCCTACAATCCAGTTCTGCATTCTCGGATAAAGCATATTGAAATCAGGCATCATTTCATCCGAGAACACGTCAATCAGAAGCAAATTCGTCTTGAACATGTTCCTACAGATCAACAAACTGTAGACATTTTCACTATACCTCTACCGGAAGCTAAGTTTTCTCACTTTAGAAACATGCTAGGTCTTGTTGATCTTGATTGACGTAATTACGTGCATAAACTAAGGGGAACATATTGTTCAAAACATAACTGAACAGATATGAAAGACGGAGGTGTCAACTTGTCCTAAGGATTCAGAGTTTGAGAAACACAGCTACTTAGACGAACATCTACCTTAGTAGTTTCATCCTCATATGAAATCATTGTTTTGGTTATTTTAACCTGCTTGGTTAGACGGATGCGTCTAATAGACAGACACGTCTAATAGACGTTAGACGTTTTTACGTCATGAGTAAGAGGGTGCTCACGTCTAATCAGACACGCGTGTCTCACGTGCTGTTATAGCATAATTAGACGCACACGTCTAATAGACTGATTTTCAAAAAGAAGTTGAAAATGTGAAAAGGAAAATAAGACGTCTAACTACTGGTGTAATTAGACTCTTCATCTTCTGGCTTTTCGGACAACAGACTTTTAATGATTTCTGTTTAAGTTTTCTTTCCCGCCGAAAAATAAATCAGTCATTCCTCAAAAGAATTGGAGACACATGTCTCTCAATATGCAAGAAATGACTAATGTTTATGACAACTTTTGCTTATACACTTAGTATTAAACGTTCTGTTTCATGCTAACATTAAATGCTGTGTCTATTGGGAACTGTCTTTTGAAATTCTTGACGGTAGAAACAATCATTATTTTTCTTCTTCATGATTAAGACCCCGATATTAATAGGTTCATTCACTTTAAAAGATAGAAGATCCTTCAAATCCCTCTTTCTCTCTTTAGAAGTCAAATCACTCAAACCCTTGTTCATCAAATCATAATGCTGCCCTTCCAACCAAAATCGATTCAAGTGGACTTTCAATCCATATCCACTCTTCAATATCCGGGCATGCATAGGATGTTCGAATCGCTAAAAGCTTCTGGGCTGAGAAGATTCCTCACCCCTCATGAAACCTATCATGAACAGCTAGTCAACGAATTCTTCGAAACCGCTAGCTTCTATCAAGATAGTGTTATTGCTGGAGCCATAATGGGCCAGATGGTATGGATCACAGAAGAATCTTTTGGTGCATTTTTCCATCTCCCAAAAGAAGGTATTGATGATTTCTCAATCACTCCTCCTAATCTAATGATTACGATGATGAAAGTCTTTTCCGATTCCCCTGAAGTAGATATTCATGGAAAGAAAAACTTCCTGAAGGTTGAATTTGCTCTCTTAAGCGATATCATATCAAAATCCCTTCTGTCTAAAGAAACTTCCTACAAGTACTGTTCGAAGGTCTTTCAGATAATGGTGGCTATCACCAGGGGTGTTCCGGTGAACTGGACAAGCTTCCTCTTCGGGAATCTTGTGAGAATGGTTGTCGCTAGGAAGAAGATTTTCGGATTTGACGGTCCTCTCAGCTCTTTTCTCTGTCATTGTCTGAACGAACCCGGTAAGAGTTTTCCCCTTCCTTCTAAGATCCTGAACTACCAGAAAGTGGTAGATTACATTCAAAGGGTGGAAACGCTTAAGTCTAAGAAAAGGAAAAGTGAAGACTCCAACTCCCCTCTAACTGTAGTATTAAAGATCTTTTAGGTTGAAGTCTATCCTTTCCAGAAGTCATGACCAGGAAGAAGAAGAAGAAGACTAGTGATTAAATGTCTTTTTGAAGTTATTTTGAATGTTTTCATGATGTTTTTGGTAAACTTATTTTGGGTACTTTGAACAATATTTTGAGTATTTCTTCTGAAAACACTCACATGTGATTAATTTGGATGCTTTTGAATGATTAATTGCACGCTTTTTGTTTATTTGATGAATGCATGTTTATATATAGGTATGCATGTCTGCAATTTCTTCATCAAAAAGGGGAAATTGATGGGTCAAATTATTTCGACTAAGTGTTGAAATAATTTAACCATTGATATTTTGATGATGAAATAATTTATGAGTTTCGATACAGGTGTATTGAGACAATATGTTATAAGACTTGGATCTAATGAGGGTCATTAGACCGATTTTGATTTTTATTCACATAAAATTAGACGCACAGTCTAACTCATTAGAGTTAGACGTGCAGTCAAATAGACGTGTAATTAGACGGGCGGTCTAATAGTTACACGGAATTAGACGTAAGTCTAATAGAATTAAACGTACAAGTCTAACTCATCGGAGTTAGATGTGTAGTCTAATAGATGTAAAGAATTAGACGCAAGTCTAATGAATACACGGAATTAGACGTGAGTCTAATGGAATTAGACGTAAGTCTAATATATTCGGAATTAGACGTACAGTCTAACTCATCGGAGTTAGACGTGTAGTCTAATATATTTGTAATTAGACGGACAGTCTAATTGATGCAGAATTAGACGGGTAGTCTAATTAGTGAAAGTTAGACGTGCATCTATCTTATTCAGACAAGTCTGAGGTAGAACCAGAATTAGATGTGCAGTCTAACTTAGTGGAGTTAGACGTGCCAGTCTAATGGTTATTGAATAATTAGACATGTAGTCTAATTAGTGAAAGTTAGACGTGCGTCTAACTCCTTCAGACAAGTCTGAGGTAGAACCGGAATTAGACATGCAGTCTAAATCAGTGGATTTAGACGTGCCGGTCTAATGGTTATTGAATAATTAGACGGGTAGTCTAATTAGTGAAAGTTAGACGTGCGTCTAACTCCTTCAGACAAGTCTGAGGTAGAATCGGAATTAGACGCGCAGTCTAACTTAGTGGAGTTAGACGTGCCGGTCTAATGGTTATTGAATAATTAGATGGGTAGTGTAATTATTGAAAGTTAGACGTGCGTCTAACTCCTTCAGACAAGTCTGAGATAGAACCGGAATTAGACATGCCAATATAACTCAGTGGAGTTAGACGTGCCAGTCTAATGGTTATTGAATAATTAGACGGGTAGTCTAATTAGTGAAAGTTAGACGTGCGTCTAACTCTTTCAGACAAGTCTGAGGTAGAACCGGAATTAGACGTGCCAGTCTAACTCAGTGGAGTTAGACGTGCCGGTCTAATGGTTATTGAATAATTAGACGGGTAGTCTAATTAGTGAAAGTTAGACATGCCGGTCTAATGGTTATAATAATTAGACGCAAGTTTAATTCTATTAGACCAGGCGGTCTAATAGACGTTTTTCTGTTAGAAGGAGATGACCTATTTCATTAGACTGATTTTCACAATCCGTCTAACTAAAATACGTCTAATGCTCGGTTTAAGTAGTACACTTGAATCTAGAATTCCTCTACCCACGTGCTATAGCTGTACCCTACTTCTACTCCACTTTCTTGTGAAGATTAGTATAACAACTTTATACATCCAATCAAGGAATGCCACGTAAGAGAATTTTCCTCACATTACCCGTTTTGCAGGTACATCCCTGATGGAATATTCGGCGCACTACCAGTTCTGTACGACCACGATCCTTGTGCTCAGAACCTGCTGTGTACAATGGAGGCTTTCCAATGGAAGAGTGCCACGTATCATTGTTGAAGTTTCGACCGTTAGCTCCTGCTCAGTATTTAATCAATCCTAAGGACAACGGACGAAGCACCTTATCGGTTTTCAAGCATTACCAAGTCTAACGAACAAGCAATCTGATTTTGCAGAGAGAGAAACTACTCAATCATATTGCTTACTGAACTTATTCTGTGAAGCTTCTTTTCTGATTGTACTGTGTGTGAATCGAGAGAGAGAGAGCTAGAATCAAAATTCCTTAGCCGAGTGATATTTTTCATCTTGTAATTGAACAGAAAGTGTTCTGTTAAATAGTGAGCTAAGTGTGTGTGTAAACTGTATTTGATTCTCATCATATTATAGTGAATCCTTCCGGTGGTTGGAAGAAGGGGTGACGTAGGAGAGTTTCTCCGAACATCCATAAACAAACTGTTGTGTTCTTCATTTCCGTCATCTTTTCATATTTCATCTTGTGCTTCAAACCCAAGTAAACAATTCCGCCTTGAATCCGTTTCAAGTGTTTACACAAGTTTGCGTAGAATAGAAAGCGAATTAAATCCCTAACAGGATTTCTTTTAAACTATTTTTTATAAGCCTTCATCCTTAGCCAGACCCCGTCTCTATCGATAAAGCCGATCCTATCAAAGGCAGGAAATCAACATAATTTCTATTATGATTCATATACAAAGAGAAATCAGGGTAGGTATTTTAATTTTTTGATTTGATATACTCTTATAAAATAAGTATAAATGAAGATATGTAAACAAAGCTGGTAATGAATCTCAATATCAGTATCATTATATTGTTATAATTTTACTAGCATCAATTCCACCAATGTAAAGCTAAGATAAAGATGATGCAGTTAAAACAATGGTTACACTATTGACATTCATTAGATGTATGTTGCGGAAAATAAGATCCTATCTTAACATCTAATTATTAATTTTATGCATTTAACGATTAAAAGCATTATCGAAAAGGTGATACCTTTGATGCGTGAATTCAGTATATCTTGTAGTATAAAGGATGGGAGCCCCACATGTTGCTCCTCTAGTTGGTCTACACGAGCTCGTCAAAATTCAGTTGACTTCGACTGCTAGGACGAAAGAACAACAGAAAAAATCTAATTGCTTATGGGGAAAAAATTTGTTTTTCAATCAAAACTTCTCTCTCTCCCAGATCCCTATTTTCAGCTATTAAATTAGAGAGTAAGGGCAAAAGAAAACCAAAAGACCATCTTTTGGCATCCCTCCGTTTTGCAATTAATATTCATGATAAACGTTTTATTTCCGAAATAAAATCTATTCCAAATCATTATATTCATAATTAATTTGATATATCATGTTTCTATAATAAATTTACCATGGTTAGTTATTTTATTTCATAAATAAAATATTATTTCTATCATGTTTCCATAATCAATTTACCATAGTTATTTATTTCATAAATAAAATATTATTTCTAATTATTAATAATATCTAATATATTATTAATAATTAGATTTCAATCTCATTAATCTATTCTACCAACTCTAAGTGTGTGACCTCATAGGACCCAATTATAATAGCTATGGGTTTAACCCCATTAATCGTATTTGGCTTCTAGCAAAAGCACTGCGACTCCTAACATAATCAGATTAAATTATTACCGTTAATTGTCCTATCCAGGTTTAGTCATTGCACATTAAATTAAAGGACATATTTACTTCAATCTCTCACTTGTCCTTAAACATGTGTGCAATATACCTTTGTCTCTTAATGTCTTATTTGATGATATGGTGACATTCATATCCTTTATCAAATATGTTTTTGAACTTTGAGTTCGAACTGTCAATAAAACGGATGATTCAAGTAATCTATCCGAGCATGGCCATGCATTTACAGTTCTTACCCTTCAAGTGGCCGAGACAACATTCCTTTCTAATGTTTCATGTTATACACGAAGTAGGACTTCTCCAGTCTTGTATGACTATCGCTCTCACTCAATTTTTAGCAATCCCATCAACTGTTTTTATAACTCCCTTTTACGGAAGTGTTAACAGTGTTAAAGAAATACCAATTATCAAGAGAGACCATAACATACTCATGTCTGAGGAATCTATTAAACATGGTTTACTTAAAATTCTACAAATTTTGAAGATTCTTAAGCCGGTCAGTCTTACATGTATCCTCCATACACATATATGTAAATGACTAGACACCTCCATGTCCCTATAGCCCATGAAACCTAACACTATCAGTCAACTTACAATATAGTTACATATAAAATCATCAATGTCCATTTGATGATTTCGAACTATATACTTTTAATAATTCAAAACTTCATTTCGCTTAATGAGGTTTCATTCACCAGAACATTTAAGGTGATCTCATTTGTTAATAATGAATTATTTGGACATATTATTCAATATTGATTAGAAAAATATATAAATAAGAATTAAATATCATATATCATAAAATTTTTAAGTCAAACATAGAACTAGTGTCAAACACTTATAAAATCTCAATTAGTACAAAACCAAAATCAAATCCATTCTTTAATGTCCTTGAGACCCTTAGCCCTAGTGTGACTTTCATGCTTGGGTCTAGACATAGGTTTAGTTAATAGATCTGCAATGTTGTTATCAGTATGCACCTTACACATCTTAATATCACCCATATTGATGATGTGGCAAATAAGGTGATATTTCCTCATAACGTGTTTGGATTTGGAGCTCGAACTCAGTTCCTTTGCCTGAGCTATGGCACCATTGATGTCACAATAGATGTCAATAGGCCTTGAAATGCTATGAACAACACCAAGTTCATCAACGAACTTCCTTATCCAAACGGCCTCCTTTGCTACTTCACTAACAACAATGTACTAGCTTTTGTTGTGGAATCTGCTACTATATCCTGCTTAGAGCTCTTCCATCTCACAACTCCTCCATTAAGGATAAAGACATAACCCGATTGTGACTCAAAGCCATCTCGGTCAGTCTGAAAGCTCGCATCAATATATCCTTGCATAATTAATTTCTCATCTTCCCTATATACTAAGAAATCATCCTTGGTCCTTCTTAAGTACTTCAGGATATTCTTAGCTGCACTCTAGTGTACTTCTCCAGGATTTGATTGGTATCTGCTACACATGCTCAAAACATATGCAACATCTGGACGTGTACATATCATGGCATACATGATAGATCCTATAGCAGAAGTATATGGAATCTTGGTCATTTTCTCAAGCTCAACTGGTGTATTAGGACATTGCGTCTTGTTAAGATATACACCATGTTGAATGGGTAAAAACCCCTTCTTAGAATATTACATCATGAATCTTTCAAGAATCTTATCAATATAAGTTCCTTGACTTAATCCAAGTAGCCTTTTAGATCTATCTCTATAGATCTTGATTCCAAGTATGTACTCGGCATTTCCTAAGTCTTTCATTGAGAAACATTTCTTCATTCATTCTTTAATGGACTCTAGTATCAGAATGTCATTCCCAATAAGTAGTATGTCATCCACATACAGAACTAAGAATGCTACTTTACTCCCACTGAACTTCTTGTAAATACAAGGATCTTCTTCGCTTCTAATGAATTCAAATTCTTTGATCTTTTCATCAAATCGAAAGTTCCAACTCCTGGATGCTTGCTTAAGTCCTTAAATATACTTTCTTAAGCTTGCATACTTTCCCAGCATGCTTTGGATCTTCAAAACCTTCAGGTTGTGTCATGTACACATCCTCTTCTAAAAACCCATTTAGAAAAGTTGTTTTGACATCCATTTGCCATATCTCATAATCATAATATGCAGCAATAGATAGGATTATCCTAATGGATCTAATCATAACAGCTGGTGAAAATGTCTCATCATAGTCAATACCATGAACTTGTCTAAAACCTTTGGCAACTAATCTTGCCTTGTAAATAGATACATTTCCATTTTTTTTCATTTTTAAGTTTAAAAATCCATTCGCTTCCTATGGGTTTAATCCCATTTGGAAAATCTATCAAGTCCCATACTTGATTTTCAAACATCGAATCCATTTCGGACTTCATGGCTTCAAGCCATTTATTAGAGTCTGGACCCATCAATGCTTGATTATAGGTAGAAGGCTCGTTATGTTCTAAAATAAGAACACCAAGACTTACATTTAAGATAAAATCATTGTAACGTCTTGGCATAACCTTTGGCCTTTCCGATCTACAACTGGGTTCAACTTGTTCAACAACTGAATCGGAATGTGATCCACAATAATTTGCAGATCCTCTTGTTCTGGTTCTTGGATGATCTGAGGCCCTAGGCCATTAAGATTAATCATATCATCATCGATATTATCATAATCATCTTGTTGTTGAGTTTGTTGCTGTTCATCATCTTGAACTGTTTCAAGATGATTATTTCTCCCACTTGACTTGTTGGAAAAAAACTCTCTTTCCAAAAAGACACTATCCCTTGTAACAAAAACCTTTTGTTCATTTGGATGGTAGAAGTAATATCCAAAACTCCCTTTTAGATATCCTATAAAGAAACATTTATTTGATTTTGGGGTAAGTTTATCTGTTTGTAAATGTTTTACATAAGCTTCACATCCCCATATTTTAGAAAAAGATATCTTTGGAACTTTTCCAGTCCATATCTCATATGGAGTTTTGTGTACAGTTTTTTTTATGGAGTCCTATTTAGTGTTAGTACAACGCTAGTGAGGGCATATCCCCAGAAGGATACCAGAAGATTAACAAAACTCATCATTGATCGAACCATGTTTAACAAAGTCTTGTTCCTCCTTTCAGACACACCATTAAGCTATGGTGTTCCTGTGGTTGACAACTATGTTACAATGCCACCGTTTTTCAAATGATGATCAAATTCGTGGCTCAAATACTCACCACCACGATCAGATCGAAGTGCTTTTATTTTCTTGTCACATTGAGTCTCTACTTCATTTTGAAATTCGTTGAATTTTTCAAAGGACTCCGATTTATGTGACATGAGGTAAACATATCCATATCTATTAATGTCATCAATAAATGTGATGAAGTCTCTATAGCCACATCTAGCTTCTGTGCTCATCGGTCCACATATATCAGTATGTATTATGCCTAGTAGTTCAGTAGCCCTTTCAAACTTTCCTTTGAAAGGTGACCTTGTCATTTTGCCCATTAGACACGATTCACATGCAACAATGGATTCATAATTCATGTCTTTAAGAAGTCCATCTTTATGGAGCTTCTTCATGCGATTAACACCGATGTGACCCAATTGACAATGCCATAGGTAGGCTTCACTCAAATTATTTAACTTTCGTCTTTTGTTATTTATGTTATATAGTTCTGATTTGAGATCCAAAATGAAGATCCCATTACTCATTTGAGCAGTCGCATAGAAAATATCATTCTTAAAAACAGAAAACTCCCATTTTGAATGCTAAATTCAAAACCATCAGAATGTAATACAACAACCGAAATAAGGTTCTTAGTAATGCAAGGAACATAATAACAATTATTCAGTTCAAATACTAAACCAGAAGGTAAAGATAGACTATAAACTCCTACGGCAAGCGCAACAACATTTGCTCCATTTCCAACACGCATGTCTATCTCCCCTTTCTTCACCTGTCTTCTATTTCTTAGTCCCTGCACATTTGAAATAATGTGAACACAAAATGCAGTAACAAATACCCAAGTGGGACTATCATTTAATGTGAGAATATTAGTTGTCATAATTTCAATAACATAAATATCTGAAGCGAAATTGACAGTCCCATTCTTGTTTTCTTCTAAGTACTTGAGACAGTTTCTTTTCCAGTGTCCCTTGGCTTTGCAGAAAAACAATCATGATCAGAGGCTACTCTTAGCTTCCCACCACCATTGGGTATAAAAACTTGTTTGTCTTTCCCTTGGTTATTATTCCTTTTCTTGGCCACCTTCTTAAAACCCCTCCCATTATTGACATTTAGAACTTCCTTCCTTTTGTCATCAATCATATTTCCTTCAGAATTTTTAAGCAAGTTATGGAGCTCATTCAAATCATGCTTTAGACCATTCATATGGTATTTCATTTTGAATGGTGCAAAACCATCATGTAAGGATCTAAGAACAATATCAGTGGCCAAATCTTGGTCATATGGGGTCCCCAAATTTTCCATCCTCTTGAATAGTCTAGTAAGACCAATTACATGAGGACTCACAGGTTTTCCCTTCACAAGCTTGCTATCAAGTATATCCTTGTGAGTCTCATATCATTCTATCATTGCCTGATCTTGAAACAATGTTTTCAGTTTACTTAGGATGGTATAGGCATCATAATTCAAAAATCTCTTTTGCAATTCAGGTTCCATTGCGGCAAGCATTAAGCAAGTGACATGCAATGCTTCGTTTTTCAACCGAATTGTATTTTCTTACTCCTCATCAGATGAGGTTTCTGTCACCATCGGCATAGGGGTTGCAAGAGCGTCCCCACGTCCCTCAAACCTGAGAATGATTCTCAGATTCCTTTCCTAATCAAGGAAGTTCGTTCCATTGAGCTTGTTTTTCTCAACAATTGAGCGTAGAGAGAACTTAAAATTATTGTTTGCCATTATCTACATTATGTGATAGATATGCAAATTAGTCAAAAAAATTATAAATATCTATGATTAAACAATTTAATATATACGATTGCGCATTTTATTCAAGTTATAATTGTTCCTTATGAATAAAATGATTCCAAAATCCCATCACATACAAGCCCAACGTACTTTTGCACTGCCTTAGGACTTGTGTGTTTAAGGTAAGTAACAATTTACTAATTATAAACATTTCTTTATAATTCTTGGTTGATAATTCACATCCAATATTAGAATCATCTCCATGCCTCAAGATCCAAAACTTTCTTTTGGTCTCTTGTTGGGTACAACTGTATCAAAGTTTATGAATCCCCGTATAGATTCACCCTCATGAGTATAAGGTTGAGGAAGTACACCATCTCTTTTGCGAAACCCATTCAACCAAAAAACCATAAACTTCATGGGTTATGACACGGAAAGGCATTGCCCAAATAATCTTTAGGAATTAATGTTTTGTTGTCTTTTATTAAAAAATCTTTCATGGATCCTTAAACTTAAAGTTCATAAATTGAATTAAAATTATATATTATAATCTAATTATAAAATAAATTGTAAAACAATTGCCCCAAAAAATGTATTAAATAAATCATATTTATTTTAATCTTTAATATTTCTTAACTCTTAAGAAATAGTAACATAAATCACATTTATTTTAATCTTTAATATTTCTTAACTCTTAAGAAATAGTAACATAAATCATATTTATTTTATTCAAATATTTGTATTATCCACTCTTAAAATATTTATTTTAATTTTACGTTTGTTCATGTAAAATTTTCTAGGAAACTAGAAGACTAACAAATCTTCAGAAAATTATTGCATAAAAATTAACGATTAATTTATTCAATCGGTTTATGCTAAAACTTTGCTCTGATACTATTATTGACATTCATTAGATGTATGTTGCGGAAAATAAGATCATATCTTAACATCTATTTAGGATGTTCATGCATTTAGCGATTAAAAACTTTATCAAAAAGGTGATACCTTTGATGCGTGAATTCAGTATATCTTGTAGTATAAAGGATGAAAGCCGCACATGTTGCTCCTCTAGTTAGTCCACACGAGCTCGTCAAGATTCAGTTGACTTTGACTTCTAGGACGAAAGACAACAAAAGCAATCTAATTGCGTATGGGGAAAAATGAGTTTTTCAATCACAACTTCTCTCTCTCAGATCCCTATTTTCAGCTGTTAAATTAGAGAGTTAGGACAAAAGAAAACCAAAATACCATCTTTTTGGCATCCCTCCATGTTGAAATTAATATTCATGATAAACGTTTTATTTCCTAAATAAAATCTATTTCAAATCATTATATTCATAATTAATTTGGTACATCATTTTCCATAATCAATTTACCATGGTTAATTATTTTATTTCATAGATAAAATATTATTTCTATCATGTTTCCATAATCAATTTACCATGGTTAATTATTTTATTTCATAAATAAAATATTATTTCTAATTATTAATAATATCTAATATATTATTAATAATTGGATTTCATTCCCATTAATCTATTCTGCCAACTCTAAGTGTGTGACCTCATAGGACCCAATTATAATAGATATAAGTTTAACTCCATTAATCGTAGTTGGCTTCTAGCAAAGCACTTCGACTTCTAACATAATCGGATTAAATTATTACCGTTAATTGTCCTATCCAGGTTTAGTCATTGCACATTAAATTAAAAGATATATTTCCTTCATACACACCTAAATCGATTGCATCTCCACCTAATCCACTTCTTTGTCTCCTGCAAAAAGTAAAGCAAAACATACATGAAGTCTTGAAGGTCGAAGAATACTAGTAACTAGTTCATTTCAGATATCTTCTAGCTAGCTAACTAATGATGAAATCATAAAAGAACTTCCTAAGGTGGTTATAGTTGCAATAGAAGTTAGAAAAGAGAGGTATTATAACCTGGTGAGAAGCTTGAGAAGAGAAACGATAAAGATAGATCCAAGGAAAGCTCCTGCAACGATCAAAACCAAACACTTTGTTCGTTCTTCCATCTCTCCCCGCCTCTTCCAATGCAATGGCCGCCTAATATATGCAAATATCATCATTGAACATTGAATATGCATCGACAAAATGAACAATCAAGATGAACAATAAGACGAAAAAGATGATTAGAGTTCCATTGATAGATAACTACGGAGTAGAGAGAGAAAGGAAAATAACGAAATGAAAAAAATTAAGAATTTATATAAAAAATTAGGTTTCTTTGCGTGAAGATCCTCCCTTCGCATTACGTGAAGGAGTATTTTCGTCAAAAAAAAATTAAGTAGTCTTCATCGCAATTTAATTTTTGCACTGGTCACCAGCGCATTTAAGACTTTTTTAGGATTATTTTGTCAAATTTTCCTATATTTTGTATACACTCATTTTCACCCCAAATTTATAATTTTAAATAATCCCGAGTCAACGACAATAATTTTTAAAATTTTGATACATACTCATTGCACAAGAATTAAGTAAATAACTAATTTTAGAGAACAGTATCATATTGAATTTTAAAATAATTGAATTAGTGACTATTTAAATAAAATATAAAAAAGATAAATACTTAGACAAATTAAATAAACCAAATCAAGTAAAATTTTTAAAAATTATTGATATTAATGTTGATTTATCTATTTGGCAGGAATAAAAATAATAATGATAAAGCACTTAGTCAACTAGGCCAAGGAACTAGTCAACTAAGTGGAAGACTGCAACCAACCATACAAGGCCCTAAGAAGAAATCTAATAATCAACCAAACGGAGCTTCTTGGCATTTAATTAATAGGAAAAACCCATGAAATCACCTTGCCATTTAATTAATGGAAATGTCATCACGAGGAAAGAAATTTGGGGACTCACATTTTCTTCTTCAATAACCAAATATGTAGAAGGAAATTGTTTTTCATTCAGACTGTTCAACATTTTCTTTATGTCTATAAAAAAAATCCAAAATTTGATTGGAACCACTATTAGAAGTTCGTTTGAAGCCACAAAGGAATCACCAACAAATCTAGAAGCAGAGTGTCTAATTTTCCCCACGAAGTTCAAATGCGGAAAAGGGAATACTGTAGGTCGACACGTCGAATGGGATGATTTTTTTTAACTATAACCAGAGTGAGAGAAAAAAAAGATAAGTGTTGGGTTTTTTACTCATATTTTATTAGAGTTTATATATTGTAATAAGTTTTAAGCATTTATTGGACTTAAGAGTAGTACTTTAGTCTTTTGACTTTTGATGTACACCTATAAACAGATACGTTATAACACAGGGTTACTTGGACAATTATTCAATGAATAATTAATAAAATGGACGACTACCCGAGGATGTAGGCATTGTTGACCGAAACTTGTTATATATTGTATTCTTTATTATTCTTACCACTTTATCTTTATATATTTTTTTATCGCATGTTTAAATTATATATTTTTTCTCAACAAGTGATATCAGAGCATGTTTTGAGAATATTTATGCTAATCTATTTATGAAGATATGATAGAAATTCCAACCATCATTAAAGAATTTGTTGGGAATTTGTGCTTTTGTTGAATACGGTTGGCTGTTTGAGAAAACGACATTGGTTGCAAAAGAATTAGCCATTGTGAAGATTTGAGTCAAAATCTTCAGTTGCCAAGGAGATGTCAACGGTCGTTAAAATATTTCTTAGTTTTGGGTGACGATGTCTTGAGAAGAAGAGAGAAGAAGACAATAAGTCTTTTGTTCTTCTCGAAGGCGCCAATGGGTGCAGGTGGCGAAAAGTCGTCGTGTAGGCAACGACACCAGAATGAAGAAGATGAAGTATATTCTTTTGACTTATTTTAATTTGAGACATATGGTTTATTAAAATATAAAAAAAGAAAAAATATATATCACCATATATATTTCATATATATAGATATTATATTATGATATAATATAATATATAGAGAAAATGAGTCAAGAATCTTTGAAGCGGTCAACAACTAAGACTTTTTCTTTAAGTCTCGTTTGATTTCATAAAATAGGTTTAAAAACTATTTGATTCCAATTTTCACAAGTAAAGCCTTGTTTGATTTTAATCAATTTCTCAATGTTTTGTATGTTTTGATCTTGGATTTGTATTGAGGTTTATTTGACTTAATTTTCTCAAAGATAGATATTTGTGATTTATCTGCTAAGAGATTTGATATTCGTTAATATGGAGATTGAAAATAGGAGTTGAAAAAGAAGATTGAGTTCTTATTCGATGTTGTAGGTTGTGGAAGATAGTTGATGTAACATGTAAGAGTTTTCTAATTAAAGTAGGTTACTTTAAGGTTTGTTTGCAAGAGTGTGGTTTTGATATGTGTGTATAAGGGTCGAATTTGGATTTGCATCAAACCTTATGAGTAGGTTTTGAATGGAAATCCCGATAAGTGCTGGTGCGAAGTTGTTAAGTGGATGTTGATGCCTCAAGGGTTCTACCAAGTATGAGTTGAGGGTGCACTAATCATATACATGGTTTGTTTGATTTTTCTATGCAGTATTTGGATGGAAGAATATGGAGAACAAACGATACATCTTCATGTTTGTTGAAAATTAGTTGGAGGTTTTATTATAACCGATTGTTGTCTTGGCATATACGAGTGACATTATTTCACTATGTTGAGGGCTTTGACTTGAATAAATTCTTGGCTAAAATAAGTTGGAGAGTTTTTTCTTTAAAAAATGGTTATTGAAGAAGTCAAAATTGAAAAAAGAGGTAGAGAGAAAATCTAGCAACATATTTTCGCCTATAACCGCACATGGTTCATCAAACTAACGATCGGAGATTCAAACGGAGTCCGATTGCGCTGAGATTTTGTCGAGATGTTGGTAACTCATTCCTCTACATTTCAATATTCGGATCAAGGTTTGGACGTCTCAAAGTTTGTTTTTCCGGGGTTTAAAGTGTTTGCCTAAATTTAGTTTTATTTGACTGTTGGGACCAAAAAGTTTGTATCTTTTTGGTTATGATCTTTTATCTTATTGGAAGAACTAATCAAGATGAAGATGGTGGTTATATTATGTGCTTTACATTTGACAAAAACATGATCAAGTAAGGAAAGTTGTTATCAAAATGATGTTTACCGATGACAACATTGTCGACATGTTGATACGTCAATCATTCGGGCTAAATTGCAAGATTGCATTGAGTTGGTGAGTGATGAGGATTGACACAATTCCAGTTAACACACAATATGAATGAAAGAACAGGAAGAGGAAGACTAGTGAAAAATACTTATATGTTGAGATGGAGATATCTTGAGAGCGACTCTCAAACGAACCAAGAAAAAATTATTACATTACCTTTTAATGTGAGAAAATAAATAAAACCTTGAGTGAGATTCCTAGTCATGAAAAATGGGCTAGATGAGAGACTCGGTTAATTCTAAGGTGATAATTGTGTTACTTCTTTTGTTCTGTCTTAATTGTCTACACATTGTGGATCATAGTTTAGATGAATGAAATAATTTATTTGTCATCTTATTGATGAGATGATTGAGACCTTAAATGAGATTCCTAGTCACGAAAAAGGGGCTAGATGAGAGGTTCGATAAATTCAAACGGAAAGATATTCGATTCTTTTAGAGAAACTATAGATGATCATTTCAAATATTGGTAAAGACAATTGAAGAGAGATAGTGAATCTTGAAATAATATTATTGGATTGCTAGTTGTTTTTGGATTCAAAAAACTAGTAGATTTCAAATTAATTTGTTTAAGGAGAAGTATGAGGTTCAAGTTGGATGAGTATGCAACATTCAAGGAAATATGGGTGACAAATGCTTTGTCAGATTTTGAGCTTGAGAAAAGAGATGTCGTGATAACCTAATTTATTTGTTATGAAGTAGACGATAAAAGTTTATCTTAGGTCTTCTCGCTTTCGATCGATATCTTATTTGAGGAAATAGACGATGAAAGTCCGTTTTGGGTATCATCAGTTTTCAATAGATATCTAATTTTAAAAAAGTAGACGACAGAAGTTCGTCATGGGTCTAATCGGTATTTTGATTTCAATCAATCGTTGGACTTGAAAAAAAAGATAATAATAAAGAATTGTTAATTATAGTTTGACATAATAAAGAATTGTTAATTATATTTTTCGCATATGCCAACGGGTATGAACAAAGATTCGGAAGAGTTGTTGAATGTCTCTCGTTATTGAAATAACATGGTTATCTAAATTTACTTGGTTTTATAAACTTTATAATGTTATCTTCTAAGAGCTTTTGAGCGGAAGTGGAGATATAATGATTTATCTCATGAATAGCTTGAGTAGCTAAGATTGATGTGTGACTCATAACCTTTTGATGGCGCGATATACGTGATGGTCGAAATTGTTATTCTTCTAAGGGCTCTTGAGTGGAAGTGGAGATACAAAAAGTTATCTAATGAATGACTCGAGCAAAGGTGAAGATTGAAGTGTTAAACCCACTTATTTCTTGATGGCTTCACTTTTCTCAAGGTGGAGATATATGGGTACGGCTCGTATACTTCTTAAGGGACGTAAAATTCATCAAGATGAAGAATATTGAATTTATAATTTATTTATCACATCTCAATAACCGCGATATTCTCCCAAGGTGGACATTGTTGGGGTTTGGGCTCATATTTTATTAGAATGTATATATTATAATGGGTTTAAGCCTTTATTGGGCTTAGGAGTAGTAGTTTAGTCTTTTGATTTTTGATGTACTCCTATAAATAGAGACATTGTAACCTAGGGTTACTTGAACCAATATTCCATGGAAAATCAATAGAATGGACGACTCTCTGAGGATATAGGCATTGTTGACCGAACCCCGTTATATTTTGTGTTCTTTATTATTCTTTACAACTTTATCTTTATATCTCCTTTTATCGTATGTTTAGATTAAATCTTTTCTGAACAAGAAGAGGTGGATGAGAGAGGAGAAATGGCTGTTAATAGTTGACTTAGTATGCTTGTTTTAGATCTTGGGTAAATAAATCGAATTGGGTTATATGAGTTGTTGGATGCAGTATTGTGAAGAACAGGTAAAGATGTTTAAGGGTTTGATTTGGGCAATAAAAAGTTCCATTGGCGGATGATTGTAAAAGCTGTGAAGAAAATAAAATAAAATAAATAAAAAGAAAAACAAGAATCGAACACAGCACCTTGAACCACACTCTATTCCACTATACATTCATCTTTTGTATTTTTTAAACTGAATATAAATTTGCTCACATAAGGAACTGTTTGTTATTCCATAATTCTATTTAGTGTTTACTTTGCAGTTTGACAATTTTAAAAATCTAAAAAACATAAAAATGGCTAAATAAATACTTTCCAACAATAATATAAAAGAATAATGGCTTAAGGCCTTGTTTTAAATATATTTATTTTTATAACTTTAATATATTTCATTTTTTTCAGGTACTATTGAAATCACGCCTCATCTATAAGTATTCATCTCGATTTTACCTATTTATTTTCTCGTACCATGATGACAACCTAGACGCATGCCCTAGGAAAACATTGATACAAACCTCCTTTAGTCGCATGATTAGGTTTGGATTTATCCTTAGACGCATGTACTAGGGTGGATTAAATAAACGAAGTATACATAAATGCTTTGTGTAAAATGGTCAAGCGTTTATAATAGAGACCATCATTTGATGGGCATAAGAGACACAACACTATTGTCCTTTCTCACATGTAACTAAGCCCCGGACCTTGATATAAATCTCTTTTATTCGCATTTGAGAACGCACAATATTTTCTTTTCCCGATTTCTTAAAGAGAAAATTGGGCTAAAAAGTCAAAACTAGTCTAATCGACATCATTAAATCCTATTTAGGTCCTCGCCTCTTTTATATGAGATAACTTCCGAGGAAGTCATACTCTCATTTCATTTTACGAGGTTTGAGAGGAATGTAAGCCATGTAATTTATTGAAATCGACATCAAATTAGACTCTAGTTTATCCTATCATTTTGATTCCTCATCCCACTTAGGATTCGAGAGGAAGGTAAGTTATGAGGCAAAAACTATTCAGTCGAATTAACCCTTAAGATATTGACCGTTTTTTACGTTATAGCTTTTCTAGTGACTCTATTGGGAATAGTTATTGAGTCTTAATTCTAATAAACGCTTATCCATTTTAAAATATTCTTTTACACTTCAAAAACCATCTAAAATACCAAAAACAAAATTAAAAACTCAAAAAAGGCAAAAAAGGGTACATCACCACCTTCGCCTTTCTATGTGCATTGCTTATAATCTTGGGCACGTCGCTCTTTGTTTTGAGATAGTACACGATGTGCGTTGTGCGACATCATTTGTACATCTATAGTATTATGTGCAAAGATTAGCCAATGAGGAATGACGATCTATTCCAAATAATTGAGTGATGTTTTGATCTAGGTTTTGGGATCGATCCCCTCTTCCAAGCGTGTTTTCCTTTTAGAGGTAACGCTAAAGCGGGGAGATGAAATTCCCAATTGAGGGTACACTCTCTTACATCTTAGGCTTCGCTTGAGATGTCGGGGAGATAACAATCTCTTATGATTTAATTAGACTGAAAAACCTGGATCACTACTATCATCGATCGCCACGCTGGTGGTTTGTTTATGTGACTAATATATATATATAGATACGTGTATGCATTATAGTTGAGAGGGACTTTTACGTGTACATTCAGAAAAAAAATCACGGTTTCCTTGTTTTTGCGTTTATATTTGTAGCCATGACTATGTTAGACAATGGAAAGTTAGCTATTTGGATTACACACTACGACGAGAGTCCTCTCAACTTTGGGAGGTTCGAACTAGACATAACTCTCTTTTTATAGATGTCGAGGTCAATGAGAGGCTCATGAGCCATATGTACAAGAGGTGGAACTCTACATCAGAGAGAGGTTTATATGTCCCACTTTGGAGGAGTTCCGAGCAATCCTCATCATAAGGAGTAATAACCTTTTACACCTTGAACCACTATCCAAGTCTATGTCTTTGAGGAAGGTACTTCAAGAAGAATTTGGCTACATATAGACTACTTTGGATAATTTGCTTTGATGAGATTCTTTTCCTAGAAAAATCTTCATCACTTAACTTAAAGGCATTCCTAGGTCGTCAAAGACTCTAGGAGGTCTAGGTGTCTTTAAAGGTGTGGTTTTAGTAGGAGTATTTGTACCTACCTTAGGTTGTGAAGGCTTACTTGGGCTCATTTTTTAGGCGATTTCTCCTACCAGACAATGGTTACCTGTAGTACTTTTATCTTTTCCTTTCTTGGGAAACGACTTGGAGGTGGGATAACTTTGGCTACTTTTTCCTCTCTCCATTCTTCCTCGATAGCGTCATCTAGGTTATTGCCGATTTTTATCAAATTCTTCATATTTTGGAAGGTTTTGACGGCGAATCCAATAAAATATCGTCTGTTAACACTTTCCAAGATCATGTCGATTTATCGTTGTTCTCTTGGGAGGGAATCGATTTCCTCGTCGAGAACTTTTCAACTTTCGATAAATACGGAATATTTCTCATTTATCCTTGTTTGATATTCTTCAACCTCTTTTCTAATCGTTCGAGGTTGAGATGCATTAAGAAGTGTTCTATGAACGTTGTAGCCAGTTCCTCTATGTTATGTAGAAAGACTATCATTTGATTGTGATACCAGCGTAGAGTAATGTCATTGAGGTATTGAGGGAATAAGTGGAGAATATTTGGTTCTCCAAGTCGCAATGGGGTAATTGCGGAAATGTACATTATGAAAAAGACTGTCGGGTCACTTTTTCCAATGTACTTAGATAGAGCTAGAAGCTTGACACATAATGAAATAAATGCTCATTTAGTAACTTTCATAACGTCTTTATAGTAATAGTTTTCTTCACTGCATTTTCCATTAGCTATCTTGTTTAGATGGGTTTGCATTTCTACCTACATGGCGTGAACTTGAACCACATGGCGTTCATATTCCGTTAGTTGTGGTTGGTCAGCCACTATAATTTGTTTTTCCTATGATCCTAGGGGATTGATTACCTCCTCATGTTGTACCAGTGTGGTTATGTCGATATCCTCTGTAGAGTCTTCGTAGATAGACTTCCACTTGAGCTTGTTGACTAGTAGGACAATAGTTAATGGGGATGAACATAACCATGATAGCCTGGTAAGGAAATAAAAAAAATAAGGTATGTTTTGAAATGTAGACAAAATTTGTTGATTAGCTAAAGAAGTTGTGATCAACGTGAGTTACTCCGTCACAATTGCAAAGATGCATTCTGTTGGGTTGAAATTTTTAATGAACTCAACAGGTTTTGATAATTTAATTTAAATAATCAAAAAGGGGAAATTGTTGGGTTGAAATTTTTAATTGATTTAAAAATAACTTAACAATTTTGATTTTATGATTGATGAAATAGTTTTTGATAAAACTAAATTCAATAATCGTTAGTCATATCAAATATATAAATATATATTTAGATATCAACATCTTAAGTGGTGTAGTGGTAAGCATGCCCGCCTGTCATACAGGTCACCTAGGTTCGAATCTCACCAGGTGCAAAATTAATAATTAGAAATTTGTTAATTTGCAGGCACAGCTGAAAGTCAACGCGGAATTAAACATGAGTATGCAAGGAATTAGACGCTAGTCTAATAGATGCAAGGAATTAGACGCGAGTCTAATATATACTTGAGGAATTGGAAGTCAGTCTAATATACTTGAGGAATTAGACGTCATTCTAATATATTTTCGGAATTAGACGTAAGTCTAATTAGTGAAAGTTAGACGTGAGTCTAACTCCTTTAGACAAGTCTGAGGTAGAACCATAATTAGACGTGTAGTCTAACTCAGTGGAGTTAGACGTGCAGTCTAATGGTTATTGGATAATTAGACGGGTTGTCTAATTAGTGAAAGTTAGACGTGAGTCTAACTCCTTCAGACAAGTCTGAGGTAGAACCGGAATTAGACGTACAGTCTAACTCAGTGGAGTTAGATGTGCAGTCTAATGGTTATTGTAATTAGACGTAAGTCTAATTCTATTAGACCAGGCGGTCTAATAGACGTTTTTATTAGAAGGAGATGTTTGATTTCATTAGACTAATTTTACAATCCGTCTAACTGAAATACATCTAATGCTCAACTTAAGCAGTATGCTTGAAGCTAGCATTTCACCCGTCTACCCACGTGCTCTAGTTGTACCCTACTCCTGCTCCACTCTCCTGTGAAGATCAGTACGACAGCCAGCTGTAACCAATTGATGAATGCCACGTAAGTAAATATTCTTCCCACTACTTGTTCTGTGTAGGACAATTTCAGAAGAATATTTGGCCACTACCAGATTGGTACGGCCACGTTCCATATGCACAGTGCCTGCTGTACTTGTGTACTATGGGCGGCCTTCCAATAGATGCTTTCCACATATCCCAAAGGAAGATTCGACCGTTGAAGCTTTTCAAGAATATATTGTTGCCTAAGGATGAAGATGAAGAGAAGCAGAAAATAAGATAGGCTGAAGCTTTCTCTCTCATTGAATTAACAGATTTCTAGAAGCTTGATTTCTTGAATAAACTTACTCTCTCTCTACATATTTTATTCTCAAGTGTATTTTGTAAATCACTACGTGAAGTTGAGAGATAAGTTAGTAGACTATTTGATAGTCATTAACAGTGTGTTGTAAGTTGAACAGAGGCTGTTTTGTTCAACAGAGTATTAGCTAGTCAGCTAACTGTATTTGATTGAAAAGTATAGTGAATCCTTCTGGTGGTTGGAAGAAGGGGTGACGTAGGAGAGTTTTCTCCGAACATCCATAAACAATCTGCTGTGTTATTTACATTCTGTCATCTTCTCCTTCTTTGGTTTTTAGCTTCAAACCTAAGCAAACGTTTCCGCACTTGAATCATTCAAGAGTTTGCAAAGGTTTGTGAAGAATAGAAAGAGATATTAATCCCTAACAGGATTTCTATCAAACTGTTTATCCGAAGCCGTCATCAATAGCCAGACCCCCGTCTCTATTGATAAAGTCGATCCTATCAATTGGTATCAGAGCCTCGTTTTCTATTCTCAAGCTTCTAAAGAATCGGAATCATGTCTATGGGTGTCATCAACAATGTTCCCATGTTCTCAAAGGAAAACTATGTTGTGTGGAAGGCGAGAATCCACGCTCATCTAGCTGCCATAGATGATGACATGTGGTTTGTCATCACCGACGGTCCGATAAAGATTGAGAAGGCTAGATCTGAGTGGACCAGTGAAGATAAAAGAAAGAACAACCTCGACAGCATAACAAAAGACATCCTCTACAAGATATTGGATGACAATATGGCATTCAAGATCATTACATGTCCCACTGCCAAAGATATTTGGGAGAAGCTGACTAAAATGTGTGAGGGCAACGAGCAAATCATAGAGACCATTTCAGGTACTGAGAGTTCTTCCACATCCGGTGGCGTATAAGACGTCTGGTTTTATGTCTCTCTTTCTAGTGACTATGTCAGCTTGTCTTAGTCATGGACTGTTGCGAAGAGAAACAGGTGAGGATTTGTAGTTGTAACAAACTACAAATGCAATGCATATGCATATAAAATGAATCCTAGAGAGTGAGCATCTCTTTTGTGATTCCATAAGCAAACATAGAGTTTTTATATAGACAAAGCTCTCTTGTTGATATTTTATATAGATAGTCTAAAAGGGAAAAGTGTTGATGGAGGTAACATGCTTTAGGTCCAACTGTAGCCTATTCCCATACTAGTAACTTCCTCCTCTTCATTTTCCTAGACTTATTCATATTCTTGGAGAATGATATTTAGGTACTTCCTTATCTTTTGCAGGATATTCATTTAGAAGATGTTGTGTCATTTATCTAGATATCATACATAGGTCATATGATCGATTGACTTGTCTAAAGCGAAAGCGGCTTCTATATAGATGTAGCTGAATAGCTTGAACATGCTATGAGTGTAATAACATGGAACCCATTGCAAGCCTAGAAGCATACTCATGGGTTTGTCATAAATCATGAATGTCATTTTATTGATGGGGTACCATGGAAGTATTTCCCTAATTTCGTCATTGTTCTATACAAGAGGTCTATGCAAAACTTCCTTCATTCTTCGATACTAAAGAGAAGGGGACATGATGCCTTCAGGAAGTACTTGCGGCAAACGTTTAAGATTGTCGAGAAGCATGATGTAGAGAATTAAGGGTGATCCCATTTTTCTTATAGTGGAAGATAGACATGAGTTATTCAAACGCATCAGTGTTTCTGCTAAAATAATACTTGAGGAGTCTTTGTTTCCCCTTCGCATATGGCATGCTACCTCCAGGATTCTTGGGCATATATGCCTTTCACCCATGAAGTAGGCCCGCTTTACGGGGTTCCACCTTCTTTGAATTTCTATCATGAAGGAGGAGTTTACTTTGAAGTTTATAAATCTCATGATGAGAATGAGTCCATATGATCGGTAATTCCACTTCTTTGCGTGAAAATTATCAATCCATGGAACCAATGCGATATCCGTCAGCATGGACATCGTTTGTGATTGGAAATTCAAAAAATTTATAAAAATGCGTTTGTTTTGAAAAAAAGTAACATGTCTGAGATGCTCACTTAGACTATATATGCGTTTGTAGTGACGAGGTTTTGGTTGTCTAGACAGGACAAACAACCAGTTTGGTGATAGTAACCATGTTTTTTGTTCTAAGAGGAATCATAAGAGAGTATAATTCACCGATAGTGGAGGGGGTAAACCGCCTCCATAAACCAGGGAAAATCAACTAAATTGGGAATTTCACTCCACCTCCACAATGCCTACATACCATTGAACGGCTCATCGCCAAAGGGTGGGGTCGATCTCATACATTCTAGTTTTTCCTCTCACAATATCACTCGATTTGTAAAACGTTGTCAATTCACATTGACAATCATTGCACATAGGTGTAGAAGTACCGATCCCATTCGTGTACTTCTTTGGAAGTAAGAAGAGGGTGATGTACTCTTTACATGTAAATGATCAGAATAGGGTAAAACATACGCGTCTTTTAGGTGTTGTACCTTTGAAGGCAAGCCTATTAAGTTGAAAACGTGATACAAACATTTCAAAAGCCAAATTTATGTTTTCGAGTTAAACATTTAATCCCTAGTACAGTCGTTAGAAAGCTGTAATTCCCATAAAAAAACCTTTAGTGTGAGTTTTGCGGAAAAGCACAAGATTCAAAATTTCAACCTCTGTTTGCATGTCAGAAAATTCTTTTTAAATAAAACATTATTTTTAAAAGATTTTTAATTATTTCTGACAACTTTAGAAATTAATTAAAAATAA